>NC_091117.1:219721876-219864376 GCF_040183065.1 Periplaneta americana
TTGGGAATTCTGAAGGTTTTCGTAAAATATTTTATGTTTCATATTCACCATTTCTCTATAAAATTACTTTTAATATTTAAATAGAAGATCTGTTTCAATAAAATTGAAATTTTACAAAGCTAACAGCTCACAGATTACATTACTTCTTGAAATTAATAGGTACTTGTATTAGAGTTTTAAATTTACAGTACATGTTTAACATTTAATAATTTATAACAAATTCATTCCTTATTTCAGGAGGTTCTGATGTCCTTTCGGGTGGTAAAGGTATGTATTCAAGTTATCAGATATAATGGGAAAATCTGATGCTACTAGTTAAAACATATGTTACAAATTCACCTTTGTCCTCTCATTTCAGGAGTCCTAGCTCCAGTACAAGATCTACCAGGTAACTACAATATTATATTATATGTATATTCACATCACAA
Source organism: Periplaneta americana (assembly GCF_040183065.1). Taxonomy (NCBI): domain Eukaryota; kingdom Metazoa; phylum Arthropoda; class Insecta; order Blattodea; family Blattidae; genus Periplaneta; species Periplaneta americana. Next base: position 219,722,305 of record NC_091117.1, read on the forward strand.
CAAAATGCTTTAGTGACATGTTACATCATTTAACGTAATAAGATACCATATCGCATTATAACACTGCAAAATTTCTGACGAAATGCACTCTAAGCAGCAACAAATATATCTTATGGTTATTTCTTTGTGAAATGATAGAATGTAGTAGTTTTTTTCTTATTTTCTGTACACTGAATTACCTTAGATTAGATTCTGATAAATAGAGTAGGCCTATAATATTTGTATATGATAGTAGGGGAAAGAAGAGTGCGAAGAGAAAATATGATTAATAATAATTTATATCCACAGTAAATACTCTTTCGTTCAGAAAATATACGATTCATACTTTCCAAGAAAACGTCAAACGTTAGCATTTCGGTTAATAACTTAGTGGACAATTTTTTTAACTGGAAAGTATACGGTTTTAACTTTAAACAGATGTCTTAGTTGTTGAAAATTATCTTTAGATGCTTCACTGGAAATTATATTTTGATACTTGAAAGCATATATAGACACAAATAGCATTTTCGTAGAATCGTGTTAAGTTTTTATAAGAGACTTTTGCAGAGTTTAGACCGAAAACGTTACTAATAAACCATGCATAAGCGATGGATGTATAAACGGCCTGTAACTATACAATGGGAATTGCTTTGCAGTAGTTATATACACGAAACCCCTTGTTTAAGCGTTGTATATAGAGAAAAAATGGCCGCCCCTCTATCAGCTGTTCGTATCGACTGTCATTTTATGATGATGGTTGCCTTGTAACACAGAAGAACAAACCAAAGAGAATAGAATAATTAGAATAATATAGCTATAGCTTGTACTCTTTGATCAAAATATAGTGTGGTAATCGATCAGAGCCTGTTGTACTATCGATACTTAAGACGGCACAGTACAGCACTCTACCGGATGCAATAGAGAACCTCAGATATTCTATTAGCTTTCGTAATGAAGTAATGACGAACTATGACGTAGCTGTGTAACAGTTGTACTGTTATACACGAGGTATGCAGTGATTATTAGTAAGGAATTTGCACACGACTTATAAACGAGCTACTCATTGTATAAGTATAAGACAGTTAAGCGTCTGTATATAGAGTTTATATTAGTAAGACCGTAAGTTGACACTTATGTTCGTGGCGTTTTCTTTCATCACCACAGCAATGCGTTGCTAGGAGATTGTTTATCGTTTGTCATTTATTATTTGTTGTGTTGTGCTTGTAAATAAGTCTTGAATTTTGCGCTTTTGAAAAAAGTTTTTGCTATTTGTGGGCTAAATAAAATGGAGTGTCAAGTGAAGGGGGGGGGAGGAACATTTTCGACATATTCTTCTGTACGAGTTTAATAAAGGAACAAAGGCTGCGGAGGCAACTCGGGAAATATATCCCTTGTACGGGGAGAATATCATCGGAGAAAGCACTGCAAGGATAAGGTTCTGTCGTTTCAATACACAATACCCCTTACAAACGTTGTTACTCATCCATTGGATAAAGAAGGCGTCCTGTACTACGAATTTCTTCCCAGTAATGTAGCCACAACTACTGAAATTTATTGTGCCAAACAACTCAGATGTCTTGCGACCGCAATTGAAGAAAAACGACCGGGAAGACTGCTAACATGACGAAAGTAGTTAATCCAGGAGCTTGGTTGGGAGGTGATTCTATATTCTCCATATTCTTCCGATCTTGCGCACTTGGATTTCTACCTTTTTCGTTCTGTATCAAACAATCTTGAGGGAATTCGTTTGATAATGAAGATGCTTTACAAACATGGTTTGACGAATTCTTTAACTTCAAAGCAATACATTTCTTCAAACGGGGAATCGAAAAACTACCTCAAAATTCGTAAGGTGTCATAGATAATATAGGAAAATATATTACTGTTTAAAATTTCTGTCTTGCATTCATCTCAAATGAAAACTTATGTCATACTTACTTACTTACTTACTGGCTTTTAAAGAACCCGGAGGTTCATTGCCGCCCTCACATAAGCCCGCCATTGGTCCCTATCCTGAGCAAGATTAATCCATTCTCTATCATCATATCACACCTCCCTCAAATACATTTTAATATTATCTTCCCATCTACGTCTCGGCCTCCCTAAATGTATTTTTCCCTCCGGCCTCCCAACTAACACTCTATACGCATTTCTGGATTTGCCCATACGTGCTACATGCCCTGCCCATCTCAAACGCTTGGAATTAATGTTCCTAATTATGTCAGGTGAAGAATACAATGCGTGCAGTTCTGTGTTGTGTAACTTTCTCATTCTCCTGTAATTTCATCCCTCTTAGCCCCAAATATGTTCCTAAGCAACTTATTCTCAAAAACCCTTAACCTATGTTGCTCTCTCAAAGTGAGAGTCCAAGTTTCACAACCATAAAGAACAACCGGTAATATAACTGTTTTATAAATTCTAACTTTCAGATTTTTTGACAGCAGACTAGATGATAAAAGCTTCTCAACCGAATAATAACAGGCATTTCCAATATTTATTCTGTGTTTAATTTCCTCCCGAGTATCATTTATATTTGTTACTGTTGCTCCAAGATATTTGAACTTCTCCACCTCTTCAAAAGATAAATTTCCAATTTTTATATTTCCATTTCGGACAATATTCTCGTCACGAGACATAATCATATACTTTGTCTTTTCGGGATTTAGCTACTTCCAAACCTATCTCTTTACTTGCTTCCAGTAAAATTCCCGTGTTTTCCCCAATCGTTTGTGGATTTTCTCCTAACATATTCACGTCATCCGCATAGACAAGCAGCTGAAGTAACGCATTCAATTCCAAACCCTGCCTGTTATCCTGGACTTTCCTAATGGCATACTCTAGAGCAAAGTTAAAAAGTAAATATGATAGTGCATCTCCTTGCTTTAGCCCAAAGTGAACTGGAAACGCATCTGACAGAAACTGACCTATATTAATTCTGCTGTATGTTTCACTGAGACACATTTTAATTAATCGAACTAGTTTCTTGGGAATACCAAATTCAATAAGAATATCATATAAAACTTCTCTATTAATCGAGGCATATGCCTTTTTGAAATCTATGAATAACTGATGCACTGTACCCTTATAGTCCCATTTTTTCTCCATTATGTCATAGCGAAGAAAAAACATAATCGCTATGATCTTTGTCATCAAGCCAGGACAAAGGGAAAGTTACTTAATTTATGTGAACTCGTCAAAAAGAGAAGGAAGAAAATTAATGTTCCTGGATAATTTTACTTACTCAATCATATTTGTTTTCAGTTGTCGGAGGAGTTGCTAAGGGGCTACTTTAGTGTGGATGAAAATGAAGAAACCGGAAGCCATCACATATTTTGACAGAAGAAGACGCTCGCTTCATGAAAGAACAAACTTTTAACAAGACTCTCAACATTGCTTTAATACAAATTATGAACATAAGAGTGTACATTTCCTCAGCTAAGTCTGTATGTATTAATTGCAAGCATGATTTTGTAAACACAACAGTGACGCAATAAAGTACCGTTGTTTATATTGCATGAACATAATTATGTGCTATTCGATTAATAAACTAAGTAATTAAAGGGCTCACTGAAACAATTTTGGTTAAATTAAAGTTTTGCTTGTTTCATAAGTTAAAAAAATATTCCAGATCTTTTAGTGCAAGAACGGTGTGTTTCTGAGGATTTTGCAATAAGATACAGTGGAATTCGTAATGAATTCCCAATTGTGTCGTTGCAAAAAGGTGGCAGTTCCTGGAGCTATATATAAAATGAACCGTAAGTAATGTCATGAATTTCAGGGGGTTATTCTTTGAGATATTTCAAACAAAACAGCTTAACACAATTCGGCTCGTTTTTTGCTTCCTTTTCGAGATAAAGATTGTTTCACATGAAACATTTCATAGCGTGTTAAGGGAAAGCCATTGATTGAATTCACATTACGCTCAGTCAATTTAAGAATACGTGATTGAAAGCATTTTAGTTTTGTCCTTAAAATTAGCAGAAATTCATCCCAATAAAATTAAGCTTTTCGTTCTGCAAAGGAATTTTAAAATGTTACATTTGTTGGGATAAAATTTCTGCATATTTAAAGGACAAAATCAATGGCTTACCCAAAATAGACTATGAAATTTTTCACTAAAACAATTTTTCTCGAAACATATATCTATCTGCCATGTCTCGTGTTGTACTTCATGATATTCGCACGTAAATGTGTGTTCAGTCCGAAATGTAGCTAATTACATCCAAATTAATTGCAAAAATGAGATAGCTCCATTATTTGTTCATATTTTACCCCTGTAAATTGTTGGTTGGAACAAATGAGTGAACGATAAAATGAAACTCCTAGGTATCTAGGACATACTCTGAAAAATGAAAGAAGCTCATTTAAAATTTGAAATTTTATAATGTTTTTATGTTTTCCACAACTTTGTAAGAATGGAGCTACCTCGTTTTTGCACGAAGCTCTTAAATTGCTGACTCATGCTCTTATACAGTTACTACAAATAAATTATTATGGGTAATAGCCCAATGCAGCAAAACGGTGTACGTAACACGTAATTACAGAATTATTGACAGAATTATATGATTGTGTTTTCTACTATCTCGAATATTATTTGTCAAATATGTTGATATACATACATGCGTACAAACACAAAGCATAAATTAATTGTAGTACAGTACAGTACATAAGACAACACAACATACACATATTACATACATTACATTGAATTAAATTGCATACACACATAAAATATTCACGCACATAAAAACACAAAAAGACTCTCTCTCTCTCTCCTTCTCTCTCGTGTACTGTATACAGACCCAGCTGTTACACAATAATAGATACAGTTAAGAAATGAATTTCGTTTAAGAAAAACGATTTTAATTATTTTCTTGTTCGCTAATGACCAAGAAATCAATTCACAGAGAAGTGTCAATAAGTACTGCCACAGTGATCTATAGACTAGAGCGCTGGAATTATAATCCTGCGGACCCGAGTTCGATCTACTGTGTATCCCCGATTTATAATTTGTGTTCGCACGCCCGTGGTCCAGGTAACACAGGGGTTTTCTCCGGGATCTCCGGTTCCCCTGTGGCATTCCAACAAATCTCCGCCATATTATTTCTCGCGGGTGTAGCGTAGACCAGACTTCTATGGTGCACCCTGGACAACGACTCTGTCTGTATTTTCATCTAATCAACTGGCTTCATATGGGTGAATGACAAAACTATTAGCAAAAAAAAAAAAAAAAAAAAAAATAGATAAAACGTCAATAATTGTAAATGGTGTGCCTATAATGGTATCTTTGTTCTAGGCATCTTGAGTATATGAGATTTCCTTTTCTGTCTATAATTTTGAATTTATCGAAAACTGGATCAATATTTCATTCTTTCAAAATACCCAAATTTTTTTTCTTGTCTAATGTAGTATAGCCAGCGGTTCTTCTTAAAAATTTCATTTCATTGACAGTGAGTCGGTGTTCATCATATTTACGTATGGCCGAAGCTTCACTTTCATACATGAAAACAGGTCTCGCCAGTGTTTTATAGGCTTTAATTCATATTTATACCAATATTAATGGGTGTATATTGTGCTTTGCTTCCTCTTTATGAGCTAGAAAACAGAAGTCTTCCCATATGACATAAAAAACCACATATTAATAAAGTTGACATGCAGAATGCAAGCGTTACAAGATGCTTATTTAATTCCTTTTCAACGGAATATTCAGTTAAATCCAACGACTGTATTTCACTCACTTTAATTGCAAAATTTAACTGTTATTTGTTTATGAATATTTTCGAAAACTTCTTTACAAGGTTCGTGTACAGTGTGGTCTTAGTCAATAATATAACATAAAATTTACAAGGACAGTTTACTAAATACAGTAAGTAACTTAATTCAAACCAATAAATACAACACAAGAGCAAGAATAAAGAAGAAAGAGAAAAAGAGAGAAAAATACACATTTAATATAAATTAACAATCGGACAGAAGCCAGTGATATTCAATAAAAACATGAATATAGTCGACAGAAATAAAAGCTAAAAAGATACATTTGTTAATATTATATATCATGGATAATTTTACAAATTTCTTTTTTAAAAGCTTCAATTTTAAAATATTTCAAATTTGGAAAATGGTTTGTAATTTTATTATAAAGTCTTGAGCCGAAACTAGCACCGTCTTTAAAGGCTACACTTGTATGACATTTAAGCTCAATGGGAAAGTAGACTTTTGTCTTCGAGTACGATATTCATGTCGATTAGTTTTATGTTTTATTTGATTTCTGTGGTAGTAAGTTAGTAAATTATATTTACAAATTTTTTCAATAGGCAATACAATAAAATCTGTATAAATCAATCTGCTAATTGCAGAATTGTTCTCAATATTAAAGTATATGTGTAAATTAAAAAAAAAATATATGGCTGTAATCAAATTAAATCATTTGAAAGGTCCACAGAAAGTTCTTTTCTTCTTCTGGTTTTGGTGTGTTTTAGGCCATAAGGTGAAGTAAATCAGAACTGCAGAATTCTACTTTGTGACATGGTATCTTAAATAAAATTGTATGTAAATTGGTAAAGTTGTGGCATTTTTAAGTTAGAAGAAAGAGAGATTCTAATGAAAAATGCAAGAACAGTAAATCAGCTCATTATTTTTATGGACACTTCATTTAGTGTCAAATCGTAAGCCCATGAACAATTATCACACATGTAGTTTCAGTTTATGTTAAAATGCTATGGCCTTCAACTAAGAAATTTACAGTTAAACAGTTGTTCAATTATTAAATAAATACTTCTTTCACACTCGACTTCTGTAGCGAGTGGCGAAAATAATACTGAATTTATCACTATTCCTTATCACTCCAAAGGCGAGTGTAAATGTAATTAGTGTTACATATCAGGAAACAAACTTTTACATCAGGACACTGACTCAATTGTTTATTTTAAGGAAACTGCTATCAGGTTTGGAAACTGTTAATAACGATAAAAACGTAGCTACTTAAACTGTTGTTGTCAACACGTGGACAGCGATAAGACTTTAAAATACAAAAGGAAAATACTGTCATTTTTGTCAAACAGTATACTATAACTTTTCCATAATCGAGGAACAAACATGATATTTCATGTTTTCCTACTTCACATTACGAAGTAGATATTGATTACCTAGTACGTAGAAAAAATTTATGCTTATAAATTTAATTGATATTTCGGTTCCGATAAGTTAGATGACTGCAAACTATTTATTGGAAAGTACGGTCTTTAATTTGTCTTACTTTTTCTTTTATAAAAATATTGGAGTCGTTTGGAGTAGAAATTTGAAGCACTGTAAGTTATTATTGCTGTATACGGTAGATTAAAAACTTAAAGAGTTGTAACTGAAACTGAATTTTGGTAGTGAACACTTCCACATTTTACACAATAGTAATATGCGTTACAAGAGCGTATGTTGAAGTTTTCATGTTCGAGGAAAAGTTTGAAAAAGCGAAACGTAGTTGAGCTTTTTAATTTCCGAGAATTGAAAGAAAACATACCGCTCGTGTATCGTACATTATTTTGTGCGAAGATTGTTTATTAAATACCTGAAAGAGGAATTTCTAATTAGTTGCAATGAAATCTCCATCTTGGTTTCTGTTCAATGACGGCAAATTTGCAAAACAAAAACATCTATCTTCAACATTGTTGCTTTAAAATGTTTTCTGTGTTTACTATACTCCAGCAGGCCGTGATATACGTCTGTCTTTTTTCCCCCCCCCCCCAGTCTATGATGAGTCTGGAATCTTGTTGATTTTTTCACGGCTTCCTTAATGTTACTTGCGTCACGAATGCAGTAACTTTAGTGGAGTTGTAGAGTTTACTTAATTTTTGCAAATATTTAAAAACAATAATTAACAGTGCAATTTAGGTGAAATTGCAGTGGTAAGTTTCCAATTTATAATTATTACTATATTGAACGTCTCTAGAAATAATATGTTAAAAGCCTAAAGCAATAAAATGAATATGTCACTTAAGCGGTAAGAAGAGGGAAATTGTTGTGTGTGTTAGGTTGGGAATACTGAATGTGGAATTTTAGACTTTCCGCGGATTGGTTTTGTGCGGAAACCAAGCAAATACGCACGATCTCGCACAAAATATATAGTTTCTGTGAAGCGGTAGAATACGAAAACAGAAGACTTTCCATACTATAGCGACTACTTCAGTATTTAGGTAATGCATTATTTACAATAAAATTCAAATTTAATTATTTACATTTTTCTAACTTCAATATGCAGAATAAGCATTTTCCTTGAACGTAAAAGAATTACACGACTATTCACATCCCTGATATTTTATGTATATAGACATAAATGGCAACCGATGTTCTATTGAGCACTAAACACTGACGGACTCATTTTAAATTGTAACAAAAAGGGATAGTCGTAAAACTGATTACCATTTTAAGCTGATTTTTAGTCATGTGCCTTGCACAACAGTCACGACAATGGCGATATTGCCTGTTTCTCGGATACTCGTCTTGTGTGCGCTCATTCCAGCAAGACCGTTACAAAATCTAAGAAACGCGAAGTGATTAGTGGCCAGAAACATCCATGCTACATCATGTGGGATTACGCACTATTTTTTCTTCTAATTTTGGAGGTAAGTTATTTCTCCGAGTTTCAGAATGAACTGGAAATTCAATGAAATTATTCGTCTTATGAATATTACTCAACAGTAGTAAAATAATAATAATAATAATAATAATAATAATAATAATAATAATAATAATAATAATAATATTACTTACTTACAAATGGCTTTCAAGGAATCCGAAGGTTCATTGCCGCCCTCACATAAGCCCGCCATCGGTCCCTATCTTGTGCAAGATTAATCCAGTCTATATCATCATATCCCACCTCCCTCAAATCCATTTTAATATTATCCTCCCATCTACGTCTCGGCCTCCCCAAAGGTCTCTTTCCCTCCGGTCTCCCAACTAACACTCTATATGCATTTCTGGATTCGCCCATACGTGCTACATGCCCTGCCCATCTCAAACGTCTCGATTTAATGTTCCTAATTATGTCAGGTGAAGGATACAATGCAATAATAATAATAATAATAATAATAATAATAATAATAATAATAATAATAATAATAATAATAATAATAATAATCACCATCCATAGCAGCGGTGACCAAAACTCGAGCTGCTGTGATTACATGCGACAGACAGCCTATGAAGTAAGGAGACGGAGGAAAGGCACTTGGCATGAAAACTACAACCAGTGGTGGTTCCTGTAGTAACATCTTGATCAATCCCGCAGGATAAAAATCTCAAGCTTTGCTGCATCAGTAATGTCACTGCTGTCATCAAGAGCCAGTGAATAATATACGATTTTTCTTGCTTAATTTAAACCTTCCTCTTGAATACAATCAGGAATTTTCTAAATTCTTCTCTCGATACTTGATCAAGAAATTCGTAGTTTTTCAAAATTAAAAACTTCTTATGGACAAGTTATTTAAGCTATTTTAATCATTACTCTTTTGAGAAATTTTGTTCTATTAAAAGGCTTTAGAGCACGAGATATTTCAAACTCCATTAGGTAGCTGACTTCCTTACATTTATTTATCTCGTCTTTCTCTTCCTGGCTATGATTTAAGACATGTCAATTCCTGACGTTTAACACATAATATTGAATCAGTTTTTCTACACTATTATTATTAAATGAATAACTAATAAATAGTTACCCTCATTTAAAGATTAAGAAGATTAAAATTCAGATAAAATCTATTCATCGTATTTATCATCATACACAATCTCGCTTTCGCGCTTGTGGAATACCCTACCCAGTGACAAAAGAGACTGTCGGAATTTAGTAGCGTTCAAAAGCAAACTTATTAAGCATTTTCTTACTGCGTAGAGTAGGTTTAATTTTTACTTAGTTAATAAAAAAATGTTCCCTCTTCTTAATATTTACAATGAACTGTCTAGCTTTTATTAGTCTGTTAATCTTTTAGAACTTTGTTTTTTATTGTATTTGTAAATTCAATATTAAATGTAATTATAATTGTAATTGTATTCTTTATATTGTAGTTGTAATCCCCTGGTAGAGGGGAAGAGAAGGCCTGATGGCCTTATCTCTACCAGGTTAAATAAATAAATAAATAAATAAATAAATAAATAAATAAATAAATAAATAAAATAAATAATTTTATCCTTCTAGGGAGAAGATCTAAAAATATCAATATTCATGCAAGTACAGAAGAATTATAAAAATACATATTAGTGGTCAGTAATAATAATAACAATAATAATAATAATAATAATAATAATAATAATAATAATAATAAACTATTCAGCGTGGTAATTAATATTTCTATATACTTCTAATTGAACCGTTGAGCAAAGTAAACATATTACATTTTGTCCGACAGAACAACAAAAAAGTTCTCCTTCTCATTCTTCACGAAACCACCTCTTACTGCTTGCAGAGACAGAGTTTGTAGAGCGACATAATACCGCCACTGCTTGCCTTCAGTACGCGAATGAAACACACAGCAACGTATAGGAAACTGCTCGTACCCGTTTGAATATCTGTGATACACGATGTAATCACGACACCCGCTTTGGTCACCATTGATCTAAAGAATAAGTCTCTAGCAGCATCCCATTTTAATGTAACTTCTGTTAACTGTTAAAAACGACCACTGAAGGTCAATCGGAGCACTGCCTTCTTTCTGGGACTTTAAAGTATCGATATCTGTGCAACAAAACGTTTTTTCAAACTCTACAGTAAATAGTCGACAGTGGGTCACGAATAGTGATGAGCAGACTTCGTTGAATTGCCACACGCAGCATGCAATCAGGTTGCCGATGTACGGTCGTATAGAGGAGGTGAGCGACCGCCCGGTCTCGTAGTATAAGCAGTTCATGTTAAGAGTTGTGACCGGTGCAAATAGATAGAGCAGCTACAACTAATGTATACCTATGTAAGCACTTGTTTTTGCATTACTGTGGTTGGAATTGTCAAAGCTTAACATTTGTTCAGTGCAGACAAGAATTCATTCAAACATGCCACAATGAGAGTGTTGCTGTTCCAAATAATTGCCCCTGGAATACCCTTACCCCCGCAGCCAGTCTTGACCCGTTGGGTAACGTGGTTGGATGCTGTTAATTATTATGCAGAACATTACGGCAAAATAATGGAGGTAGTTGATGCATTGGATAGCACAGACAGTTCCGCTGTTGCAGCTGTAAAATCATTGCCTTCTGAACAGCTATTGGAAGATATTGTGTTCATTGATTCTAATTTTAAAATCGTGTCCAAAAGCATCACCCTGTTAGAAATGTCTAAACTACAACTCTCAGAAGCCCTTAATATAGTGTATAAAGTATCACAAACCGTTATAAAAAATAATAATTCACTAATTTCAGAAAAAGTGAAATGTAAGTTGAGGAACATTATTGTTAAAAATTCTGCTTATTCACAACTTCGTATTATAAATGATGTACAATCAGGTCACGACAAGACGTCTGAAGTTGGTGTACTAAAAAGTAGTGACTTTCCGTTCTTCAAATATGCACCTATTACATCGTGTGATGTTGAACGTACATTTTCCCAATTTAAAAACTGTTTAACCCTCAAACGGAGTTGTGGGGTCGTTTTCGATACCAGACAAATTGTATACCCCTGAAATTCCTTAACCGTTGCATTCTTTCTCTTAATCTTTTGTGTACCTTTTCCTTTTGTCAAGCTTAATCCATTGGCTGTGTCGTTGACCAGCAGGTACCGTTATTTATTTCCAGTAATAGCTAAAATATTGAGTGGTATCCTTTTCGACCCCTCAACTTCAGTTGTGTATCTGCACCTTGTCAATGTACAACCAACGAGTTTTCATAATGGAGTATGGCTATTAATGCGCGTAAAAGTGTATCAGTTCTCGATTCGGGTTTCCCACGCTTTGTAAACAGTGTTGTAGATGAAAGTGACGGCAGTGATGCGAGTGGATGTGAGGACTAAAATGATCCGGACTATAATTCCGCACATGACACGGATTCAGAACAAGATTACGATTCAAATGGAGTGGATGAAGATGTAAACCAACCAAATGATGATTCATTGAATTTCTACGGTAAGAATGCATGCAAATGGTCAGCTATCGAACCTAATAGAAACAGAAGAACACCAGCACACAATATTGTAATGAAAGTTCCTACACTGAAAGGAAAAGCTAAAAATTTAGGGAATTCGTGCAATCCTTTACAGGCATGTGAATGTTTATTCACAGAAGACATGATTACAGAAATTGTTATACACACAAATGAGAAAATTAGTTCCTACAGCGCAAATTTTTCTGATACAACTCGTACAGAACTGAGAGACACTAATGCAGTAGAGCTGAGGGCATTTTTCGGGTTCCTGTATTACACAGCAGTTTTCAAATCAAACCATGAAAGTCTCGAGCCCATGTTTGCAACTGATGGTACTGGAAGGGATATTTTCCGTGCCATTCTTTCTGTCAGGCGAACATACATTTTGATATATTGCTTGCGTTTTTATGATTTTGCAACACGAGCAACAAGGAAGGAAATTGATCCATGTGCAGCAGTGTCGTATATTTTTCACAAAATGGTTGAAAACTCTCAGGCTTGATATAATATATGTTCTTATGCCTGTGTAGATGAGATGCTAGTAGTTTCCGTGGCCGCTGCAAATTTAGGGTTTACATGGCTAGTAAGCCGGAGAAATATGCGCTGAAAATTATGATTTTGTCTGATGCTAACACTAATTATCTCTTGAATGGATATATATATGGTGGGAAAGACAGTGATGGGATAGGTCTGACAGCACAAGAAAAAACGCTGCAGAAACCAACACAATCAATACTGAGATTAGTGAAGCCTATTTGTGGAAGTAACAAATGTTACAGCTGACAATTACTTCACTTCCATGGCGTTAGTTTTCGCACTCAGAGACCGTAAACTAACTTATGTAGGGACGATGCGGAAAAACAAGAAAGACATTCCACAAGAATTTCAGGCAGACAGGAAACGTAAAGTAGGCTCAACTGAATATGGTTTCCAAAATGACCGCACATTAATTTCCCACGTGCCTAAGAAAGGAAAGTCTGTTATTTTGCTCTCTAGCATGCATCATTCAGTAGACACAGATCCTGAGACAGGCAAGCCTGAAATTATTTCCTCCTATAATAGAACAAAAGGGGGAGTAGATAGCCTTGACGAAAAGTGTATTACATATAGTAGCAGCAGACGAACCCGAACATGACCTCTGGCTATTTTCTATGCAATTCTGAATATTACTGGTGTCAATTCTTATATATTACAGACATCATTCAAAGACTATATACCCATTTCCCGCTTTGAATTCCTGAAAACGCTAGGAAGACAACTTACAGAGCCATACCTACATGAAAGGCTTGTAAATGACCGACTCCCAAAAGAACTCAGAATGATTGTTTCCAGGATTTTGAAGGAACCTCTGACAAAGATTGAAGAAACACGCGAGAAATCGAAAAGAAAACGTTGCGCGCTGTGTCCTCGTTCAAAAGAGAAGAAGACAAACCAGTACTGTGTTAGTTGCGACCGTCCAGTTTGCCAGCTTGCCGATCAGTTACATGTAGAGAGTGTGGAGAACAAAGGAAATCCAGTTTGACAGCAAAGTATGCAACCAGACTGACATTTTTATTGTGATTACTACATTTTAATGTGATCGTTATGAAGAAAATATGATAAAATGGAACTTTATCTTTTACAATAATTTTAAATTAACTCAAAATTGTCGTACAGACTTTCGGTGTTATATTATGTTATGATCTATTGTTTTTCAAAGTTTTGCACAAATTACTAATAATTATATTGTACTCATATTAGTTATATGTCCTTAAATTATGTAAACAAACATAATAATAATTGAAATTCCTATTACATCATCTTAAAAAGTAAACAAAATTGATATTTTACTTCATTTTGTAGTGGTATCGTTTTTGACCCCACAACTCCACTTATGTCATAAAACAGTCACAACTCCGTTTGAGGGTTAAGTCACCATCGGAGGAGGTTCACTTTGCAGTAGCTCAAAATGTACGTAACTCTTCACTGCAATGCACATATTCAAGGATGATGTGAGTATCTTACATTTAAGAGTTAATATATCTCACTATAAAATAATTGTGTATTTACATGTTTAGACATTTCCTACTTCAGTGATCAGTCATTATATTTCTTGAATGCAGGATACAGGTTTTATTGTAACCGCAATATACTGCTCAGTGTTTACATCAGAGGCATACTCCATCCGTTGCACGCCCCCTTCTCATACAGTCTATGCTGCGTGCATAGTAAACCTTACGATTCTCGTGGCAATTCCACGAAGTCTAGTGATGAGATAAACTGCTCTTTAGTGAACACTGTCCGACGTGTGATTGTTCATTTATGATCACGTTGATCTTAGACAGTGAAACAGTGATAAACAGTGATTGAACAGAGAACTTTTTCGAGGTGAATACTGAATAGTCCATTCTTCCCCGCTCATCAGATCGTCTCACTGTGATGTTTCAATGCTCTCGATATTTCGTACATGGTAGGAGAGGCCGTGAAAATGTTTAGGTTATATGTTAGCACCTCACAAAAGTCAAGTGTAAGCATAATACTGAGTTGTAAATATAGGCGCTTCATCATTTCAAAAACAGATTAAAAGTTTGAAAGTCAGTATTTATTTATTTATTTATTTATTTATTCATTCGTTTAATCTAATACCAGAGTGCTGCATTGGAGTTAAATCGCTCGCTTGAACTCGGTCGAATGTCGCACGCTCGATCTGTCGTGATACGCTCGTAATAAATAGAAGCACAGTACAAGGTCATCTCACCGACATGTCTTATCTTGTATGGAAGGCGACAGATAAGATACACACATGTTTTGCTCACACGGTAAAAATAAGGCTTTATTTTCTGCGTTTATGACAAACGTTTAATGGAACAGTCAATGGAACGTACCAAAACAGGAACATGAAGTTATAAATAAAATAGTATGAAAAACTTTGATATACAGTTATTATTGCTAATTAATAATTATTCAATATTTGATTTACCACATAATATAATATGATAGGTCCGTACATAGTGTTCCGCCTATATACTGCGACAATGTAGAAACGTTTTACAAAATATTATTGATATAGCAGTAGATTAATAACAATATTAGTACTGAGATAACGTCACAGAAAATATAATAAAACGAATAATCATGCTGCACAACTGTTACACACGCAAAGATTGATACACTAATTATTAGTGATTATTATTATTATTATTATTATTATTATTATTATTATTATTATTATTATTATTATTATTATTATTATTATTAGAAAACTTGATAGATTTCTTGCATTATCGTGATTGTGTTCTCCGTTTATAATAATTACATTTACATCCAATAACATCTATCACATATGGCAAAAACAAAAGCACTCCTGTGTGGAGGGGGGGGACATTTACCTACAACATTTATATTACATTTTAAAGCAAGTTTTGTAGTTGTACTATGGAGAGGTTAGTTAAACACTGCAAAGTTTTGAAATTATAAACATCTACGATGTTACTACACAGTTCATCACTGTAACAAGAACGAATATCTAACGCTCGGCTTATACCGTTCGAGGATTTATCGCTCGCGACAATTTTACCCATATGCATGTGCGCTACCTATCGGATTATGCTATGAACTACTTGGCGCTGGAGCGAAAACGTCCTATGCAGACCTCTGTCTAATACTATAGGTAAACTGTTCGGGGTGCAAGAAGATATCAGATGATAGACGACATTAAGATATATGGATCATATGAGGAAACGAAAAGAAAGACAGAAAATAGGAAAGATTGGAGAAAGCTGGGTTTGCAGTGAAAGACCTATCCTTGGGCAGAACACTGAATGAAAATGAACAAATAACCTGAACATTTTTCGTCTGCCTACCCAACATAATGATTATCCATTTGATCTTTTCCAGTATTTCTGAAGTCAAATATTATAGTATAAGCTATGTATAAAAACGGAAAATTATAGTTTTGACATAATTCACACATCACTCAAAAGATTAATGAAACACTATTATTTTTTAGTCATTGTCATTCTTGAAAAGATTTTGTTAATATTGTAATTTTACTAGTTGAATTGTGTAGCCAATTTACTTTACTGCTTAAAATAATAGAGTCAATTAAACAATGTAAAATCCTGTCAGATTTTCGACTCTCGGCTGATAATAATAGTAGGCCTATATTTCCCGGATTTAAGAAATTGAAATCTGCCAGGATCAACCTGAAATCTACAGAGTTGGCTGCACTGAATGCGTTGTTAAATTCGGGGGTTTACAATTCGCTGGCGTAGTTCCCAGTTTTGCCACTAGGTAGCATAAGCACAGCAGCTCAGCGCACGCAGTGAGAAAAGAACATGGTGAGCAGTAGTGTCCTCGAACTGTGGTCACTGTTTAGAAAGCTGTTTAATCACAGGTGTGATCGTGATTTTTCGATCACTGTGATAAAATCACAGGTCAGTGATTTTCTGCTAATCACTAGTCACGAGGTACGAAAATGAAAAGGAATGTTTCATTAACTTTAATTGTAGTGTGGATCAATTTATATAATTATATAATATTTGAGTAAATATGAAATAAGTTATTTAATAATGCAATTTTATGTTTCAGGTAGCAACAGGTGGTCACAAGAGATCATGTGAGTTGACATATATTTCCTTTAATAAGATTGTATTCTAGTTCTTTAATATTTCTCCACACATTTCTTATTTATTCTCCGGTTAGTCGACCACAATATTTGGGAAACGGTCATTTCATAGGGGAATATTGATACGATTGGATAATTAATACTGGAAATTTCACTCACAAATTTGGCCCAGGTTCAATTATGCTGTAATAGTAATATACGTTACAAGAGCGGTATGTTGACGTTTTCATGGTCGAGGAAAAGATTGAAAAAGCGAAACGTAGTTGAGGTATTTCAATTTCCGAGAACATGAAAACAAACATACCGCTCGTGTATTGTACATTACTTTGTGCGAAGATCGTTTATTACATACCTGAAAGAGGAATTTCTAATTAGTTGCAATGAAATCTCCATCTTGGTTTCTGTTTAATGACGGCAACTTTGGAATACCAAAATATCTATCTTCAACATTGTTGCTATAAAATGTTTTCTGTGTTTACTATACTCCAGCAGGCCGTGATATACGTCTGTCTTTTTTTTCCCCAGTCTATAAATGCGAACTTAAAACAAACGGTAAGGTTATGTAATGATTCATTTTTCATTTTAATATTTTAACAATATTATTTTATATAACATATTGCAGTAATAACATCGGCATCTGGAATCTCGTTGATTTTTTCACGGCTTCCTTAATGTTACTTGTATCAGGAATGCAATAAGTTTCGTGGAGTAGCAGACTTTACTTAATTTTTGCAAATATTTAAAAACAATAATTAACATTGCAATTTAGGTGAAATTGCAGTGGTAAGTTTCCAATTTATAATTATTACTATGTTAAACGTCTCTAAAAATAATATGTTAAAAGCCTAAAGCAGTAAAATGAATGTCGCGCTTAAGCGGTAAGAAGAGGGAATTTGTTATGTGTGTTACGTTGGGAATACTGAATGTGGTATTTCACACTTATCGCGTATTGGTTCCGTGCGGAAAACAAGCAAATACGCACGATCTCGCACAAAAATTCAACTATTACATTCTTGTACAATATTAATTCTAATATTTGAGTAACCATGGTTATCCCTTTCGAAGACAAATAATAGAAATCTGTGTCTGTGATTTTGAGTAATGGAAAACAAAGGCGAAATTCTATCAAGTACCAGATGTAACGAATCTCGCAATAATAATGTCACAGAGGCCTGACACAACAGATTCCAGACCATTTCATCTAAAAATACCCTTAATTGTACAAGTCGTTCCTGAATCTGCAAAATAAAGAGTCCCATGTAGGAACGATGATTCATGGATAAATGTATTGGATGAAAATCCCTTGGATAAATTTCTCTCAATGTATTTTTGCGTGAGTGAATCAAATATGGTTGAAATTGAGGCGTTCACTGGAATAAAAACCTAACGTAAGGTATGTCGTTTATCAGTTTCCAAGATTTATCTTCTTCTTCTTCTTCTTCTTCTTCTTCTTCTTCTTCTTCAATTCAAGGGATGTTCATAGTGTATCCGTCCAACGCTTCCTAGGTCTTCCCGGATGTCTTCTCCCTCCAGCTCTATAATTCATCATTATTCTTGGGATTCTTTCTGATGTCATTCTATTGACATGTTCTGCCCATGATCTCTATAATTCTTAATTTCTTCTTCTAGAGAAAAGATCATCAATTCTTCTCTTATTTTATCATTTCTAATTTTATCCGATATAGTACACCCCTTGACTGACCTTATAAACTTCATTTCAGCGGCCTGTAATTTTTTGCTGTCAGCTGCAGTCATCGTCCAGCTTTCTGATCCAAATAGCAAAGATGGTACTGCCATTACTTTATAAAATTTAATTTGCGTTTCTTTTCTTGCTTTATTTTTCAAATTTCTGTTTATTGTACCACACAGCCAAGATTTATTGAATCCTTAATAACATACCTCAATCGTCACAATATGAGGAGCGTTCAATAACTGATTTCCCGTAGCTATGAAATTTATTGTTACTAACTTGCACTCAAATACTTCACACGTCCTTTAACTCAATCCATGGCCTATTTCTTCGTACAAGAAACTTTGATTCTGAGGCATTTTTTACAGCTGTGTACTAACTTTTGAAAGCCATATTTAAAGAACAAATGACACTGGCTGTATATAAAACAAAACGCTGCACAGCTGTTTTCTCTTGTCTATCGTTATGGAAACGGCCACCCTCAAACTCCTTCTTCACTACTGGGAACAGATGAAAGTCGCTAAGCGCAAACTCAGAGCTGTAAGTTGGATGTTCCCAGAGAAAACGTGCAATTTGGTTGGCTTTAGTTTGCAGTATGCGATCGAGGGTTGTCATCAAGGAGAAGGACACTTCGACCATGGAGTCCAGGGTGCATGATTACACCCCTGAAGCAAAAGTGACGTACATGGGATGGAAATATTGTACTTCACCAGTAAGAAAAAAAGTTTAAGGTCACTCTCTCTGCTGGGAAAGTCATGTTGATGATATATGGGATTTCAAAGGTGTTTTTCTTGTTTACTTTCTCGAACCACGAGAAACGGTAAACGCTAATTGTCAATGTGCAACCTTACAACGTCTCAAAACTGCAATCCGTCACAAAAGCGCTGCATCTCTCACCCGAGGTTGCTTACACAACCATCGACCGCATACGGCAAACTAAGCCGAAGCCAAAATTATTCTGTTTCGCTGGGAGTGCATTGAATATCCACCTTACAGCCCTGATTTTGCGCCTAGCGACTCCATCTGTTACCAGCAATGAGGAAGGAGTTGGAAGGAGGCAGTTTTCAGAAAAATGGGCAGATCAAAACAACGGTGCGTAATTTTTTATACAACCAGATTATATGTTCTTTGAACAGGACATTTATTATCTGATATACAGACAGGACAAATGCCACAACAGCGAATATGCTTACGTGGAGAAGTAGGTCATGGATGGGGTTAAAGTATGTGTAAAGTATATGAGTTCAAAGTAATAACAAATTTCACAGCTATGAGAAAATTACTTCTTGAACACCCCTTGTATTATTTACCGCCAAGTCGGCCTTGGTAGCGTAGTTGGTATAGCGCTGGCCTTCTATGCTTGAGGTTTCGGGTTCGATCCTGGCCCAGGTCGATGGCATTTAAGTGTGTTTAAATGCGACAGGCTCATGTCAATAAATTTAGTGGCATGTAGAAGAACTCCTGTGGGACAAAATTCCGACACACCAGCGACGCTGATATAACCTCTGCAGTTGCGAGCGTCGTTAAATAAACCATAATTTAAATTTAAATTTACCACCAAAAAGCACAGCGACTTCTAGAAACATTTGAACGCCGTTCTTAGCAATGCTGTTATATCAGATCTAAAATTCTAACTGAAATTCAAGATTTTCTAGTTAAGTTATTGTACCAGAGAAACCCTAAATTATCTTGAGTGTTACTTCCTGGGTGAAAGTCCCTACACTCCTAATATCATACAACAATTCTGAAGGAAATAACGTAGAGAGTTGAAGGTTGCAATGTTAATTTACACTACGAAATCCATAGGCCTATGTAAAATTTAAAATTTAAACTTTAAAACAATGCCTACATATATTGTAATAAGGTCATATAACATTATAACTACCTGTAAGTAAGTTAATGTACGTAAGTACGTAAAATTGTGGATGCATACTTAAGTATTCCATCTGGTGTATTTTGGATGAATGTTATTTATGTCCCGGCCACTACAGGAACTTGATTAAATACCTTCAAAATGCCTTGGATTGGAAATATTGAGTAGATAATTGATATGATCACTGGGAGAGCTGTAAGCCCACCCATCTCGCCCTAAATATGTACCTTACTTATATACGAAAATCGCTGTGCGTGAACGAAGAATACTGCTATATTTCTTTAATGTAACAGTGGTTTTCAGTGTTGCCAACATAGTAATAATATGCACACCTAATAAAATCTTACCTAATCTTTCTCATAATACTACACACCTGATCAAACCTAACCTAATTAAACCTAACCTAACCTGTCATATAATACTACCAGTAGGTGCCAAATCTAGGGAATCGTGTAGGACTATTTTCAAAAAACTACAAATAATGCCCATGGCTTGTCAGTATATCTTTTCATTAATAGTCTTCCTCGTATGTAATCGTGAAAACTTTGTAACTAATTCAACAGTTCATAGCATAAATGCACGTCAAAAAAATGACTTTCATACTCCATCGGCAAACCTATCGTGCTATCAAAAAGGAGTGCGTTATATGGCAGTAAAAATTTTTAATAGCATCCCTATCGATATAAAAAATGAAACTCGAAACATAAAATTATTTAGGGCCAAATTAAAGAAGTACCTAATTTCTCACGCCTTCTATTCTGTAGGTGAATTCATGACATTCAATAACACTTCATGAAATTGATACTAAAACTTTGTGTTGTACTAGTAGACTATATTGTAAATCTCTTCTGTATATATTTCATCTAGACTGTGACTATAAATTAAGATTTTATAATAGTATTAAGTTTTTTGACTTGTTCCATATTCTAGCTGTAAGCATGTATGAATACCATGGAATGTTAATAAATACAATGCAATACAATACAATACAATACAATACAATACAATACAATACACATCTGTAGTATCATTCCTCACACTTAGTACCATTTCTTTTTCATGTATTGCCGGCTCTGTCAATCGTGTCGATTTCCATCTAGTGGAAGTGGATCGTACTAATATTACTAATTTGAAGAGGAAGCAATGGCGACTTTCATAAGAATTACATTTTACATGTTTCGTGATATACTAAATGTGTTAATGTAGTAATAATTCTATATATGATACAGTAAGATTTTAAATGTGTTGTGGTTGTGATAAAAGTATTGAAAATTGATTTATAGCGCCACATTGGCAGTGACAAAAGTGTGAAATATTCGTTCAGTGGCCGGTGGATGCTCTACATTGACCGTTTTTTGTTATAGTTTATATAATATACACTTATTGGTTTAAATTTATTTTTCAGCATCAGCGTCCATTCCGTTCATTGGCCAGTTTCAGAATAGCCTCCATGAAATGTCGTCGTCGTCGTCATCATCATCAGGTATGTTCGTTTTAATTATTTTTAATACACAAAAGCGAGGGAAATCACAGATTTTGAAAGTAACTCTCTCATAAGTAAGTGATTGAGTAAGTAAGGCATGAGTTTGATGTGTAGACGTGTGAGTGATAATTACCTGCAAACTTTATGATTCACATTACACGCCGCTAAGATAGACGGAAGATGCGAAACATAAGGCTCTAGTCATATATAACAGTTCAAAATTCTACAAAAGAGTAAAAAATTCAACATCCTAACGCTATTACATTCTACCCTTCACGGGTTCATTGCTTTCATAAAAATAAGCACAGATGTGTTAGTTTATTGGAACGTTGGATTTCGGTGCAAATATAATTATCGGAGGAAGAATAACAGCATATATTTCTCTTTGTATTTCTGGACAGCATTATTTGCTACATTATGAATCGGGGCCTAGCTGTTATGCCAATGGTAGTAATAAATAGAGACAACTATTAGGAACACCTAAACTGAATGTGCAGAAAGTAGACAAAAGTTTTAGCTTGAACATTTATTATCAATATTTTACTATTGGTACAAACTCGGAAATTTTAAAATCGCTATGACCTTCAATGCTCGCTAAAGAGCAAATATCCGTTATAAATGCAATTACGTTTACGATTAATAGGTTAAACTTATCCTGATCATAAAGAATTAAGAAATATTAAACAAAAGTCACAATGAAATAATAATAATAACAATAATAATAATAATAATAATAATAATAATAATAATAATAATAATAATAATAATAATAATAATAATCACTTATTTACAAAAGGCTTTTAGAGAACCCGGAGGTTCGTTGCCGCTCTCACATAAGTCCGCCATGGGTTCCTATCCTGAGCAAGATTAATTCAGTCTTTACCATTATATCCCAACTCCCTCAAATCCATTTTAATATTATCCTACCCAAATGTTTTTTTTCCATCCGTCCAACCAACTAACACTCTAAATACGTTTCTGGATTTACCCATAAGTGCTATATGCTCTGCCCATCTCTAATAATAATAATAATAATAATAATAATAATAATAATAATAATAATAATAATAATAATAATAATAATAAAAATAATAATAATAATCACTTATTTACAAAAGGCTTTTAGAGAACCCGGAGGTTCGTTGCCGCTCTCACATAAGTCCGCCATGGGTTCCTATCCTGAGCAAGATTAATTCAGTCTTTACCATTATATCCCAACTCCCTCAAATCCATTTTAATATTATCCTACCCGAATGTTTTTTTCCATCCGTCCAACCAACTAACACTCTAAATACGTTTCTGGATTTACCCATAAGTGCTATATGCTCTGCCCATCTCTAATAATAATAATAATAATAATAATAATAATAATAATAATAATAATAATATATATTTTTTATTTTATACGGTTATTTTACGACGCTGCATCAACATCTAAGGTTATTTAGAGTCTGAATGAAATGTAGGTGATAATGCCGGTGAAATGAGTCCGGGGTCCAGCACCGAAAGTTAACCAGAATTTGCTCGTATTCGGTTGAGGGAAAACCCCGGAAAAAACCTCAACCAAGTAACTTGCCCCGACCGGAATTCGAACCCGGGTCACCTGGTTTTGCGGCCAGACGCGCTGATCGTTACTCCACAGCCGTGAACGCATAAATATATAGTTGTTGTTTAGTCAACTGTCCGAAGAAAGATTTGAACCTCATAAGTAACACCAATAAGACATCACTCATGAGGCAACTAGGCTAGAAGATAATAGGGTAGGGTGACCAGTTCATTTCCTCTCCAATGCATACATCGCGGATTAGCTACATATTTCACTAATCAGAATTAATCTTAGGTTGAGGAAATGTGTACTCGCCGCGTGACATGTAGCAGTTAAATGGCTATTGTAAATTAAGAAATAGTGTTTATCCCTGAATTGCAGTAATAGCTATGCGTATTCCATCAGATCTTTGGGAAGACAGAGACGTAGTTGGGAGAATAATATTAAAATTGATTTGAGGGAGGTAGGATGTGATGGTAGAGACTGGATTAATCTTGGTCAAGATACGGACTGATGGCGGGCTTATGTGAGGACGGCAATGAACCTCTGGGTTGCTTAAAAGCCTTAAGTATAAATAAATTGATGTCTCATATGAGACCTTTCCTGCAATTTTAAAGCTCTGTCTCCTGTTTTCCTGAGATATCACGAAGAAATTTTTGTTGTGTGCGTGGAAGGAATTCCAGTAAAAAATTATTGCGAACATTAGGAGAAGATTTTGTAACTATCTCTGAATGATGTTACTATTACAAACAATTTTAAACTTTGCATGATCTGTAAAATTGAAAAGTTATGTAGCATTTTGGGTACTTTTTCAAACAGCAACATCATCAAATTTTCACTAACGGATTTGCAAATCTTAGAGAATTTTTACAGTAAAATCAGAGAACATTTTCATAAAATAATTATTATCTTACACACATATATAAAGTGAAATAAAATTAATCCGAAGAATTATTTGCATATTAGTGTCTGGTTTAAATTGATTGACAAATGAGTTCTATTCAGTCAGTACTTAACACAATAAAACATGTTATAACAACATTTAAATCTGTTTAAATGTTGTTATAACATTTTTATTGTGATTTATGTTAAGTGTTGACTGAATAGAACTCATTTATCAATTAACATTAAACTTAACGGAACCAATATGCCTTTAAAATGGTTTAAATTGGTTTATATAATATTTGTTCTGGTTTTTTTCGTTTCTTGGTTTGATGGATGACCGAATCATACTGACTATATTATAACTTGAAAGATCGATTATTCCGATTGTCTGGTGATTGACGATTCTCCCAGCAGTGACATCAGACAGGGATACGTGTAAAGGGTTGATGTCCTGCAGTTACATACTAATACTCATAAATATTTCGTCATTTTAATTAACCATAAATTCCTATGAAATGAGATCAACTTCGCATTTATGTCAGGAATCGCTTTTGATTTACATAAACTACATTTTCTTCAAACAGAATTATGTGGAAAGTAAAATCAATGTAAAATTGGAATATGATTTTTTTTCTCATGTCTTA
Source organism: Periplaneta americana (assembly GCF_040183065.1). NCBI lineage: Eukaryota > Metazoa > Arthropoda > Insecta > Blattodea > Blattidae > Periplaneta > Periplaneta americana. The sequence goes on from NC_091117.1 coordinate 219,747,122, forward strand.
CAGATTCCATGCCAATACTAGGAGATATTATGAAGCAAAAACATTCGGTATCTAGAAGTACGTATTAAAAAATTAACATTAATTGATGATAACATATTATTATCTAGCAAATAAATTACATTTTCATAATCTTTGGTAATGAAAGAATGTTTAAATTAATTCAATTTTGAAATTTATTTTCCAGTGTTGCCAGGAGTAAGCATAAACAGTAAGTTTTATTGTCGTCATACTCATATTGTATTGGTCTAGATATTTGACCCAGTATTATGTTGTGGTTAAAGTAGTGACATATACGGCTATAAAACATTTACCTAGATTACCTTCCGGGCAAGGAAGTCAGAATTTATCTCTCGGAATACTATTGCCAACTCTCTTCTTTTCCGAAATATTTGATTCGAATATTAACTTATTTGATCAATATTGGCAGATATTTCTAAATATTTCAAGTATGCACTTATGTGAAATTGCAATTTTCTCAACAGTTGAAGTTAGATCTTTGAAAATTTGTACGCATATCATGTTGCAAGTAAATGGTCTGAAGTAAATGTCATCTTATTTAGTTTAACATTTTATTTTCTTCTTCTTCTTCTTATTCCATTCAAGGTTTAGGCCTAAGGACTGTTCCGATTTCTAGTCCATCTTTTCAAAGATCTGCCTACCGATCTTCTTCCTATACGTTGATAATCTACAATTTTTCTATGTAACCTGTTGCTGTCCATTCTATATAATTGATCTTTTCAATTCTGTTTATATATTTTTTTAAATATCAGCCATTGGAGGGATCTGTATTTCTTCTGTTATCTGTTCATTTTGTATTCTGTCTAGTTTGGTACATCCTTTAACAGCTCTTAAAAATCTCATTTCTGCTGTTTGTATGTGGCTTCTATCTTAAAATTTGATAAATTGTTAACATTTTTGTAAATTTATAATCTACCGTATTTTGAAAAATCACAATTTCCAAACGAAAATAAAAGTTTTACCTACAATTTCCTCCACATACCTTTAAAGCTCTCTGAAACGTAACTTGATATTTTTCAGATTATTCCTCACGTACTAAGAAAAAATTATTTTGTATAGTCAAATATAAGAACAGGTTAAAATAGTGATGTCTTACAGAAAATAAAATGTAACCTAAAATTAAACGTCGGCCAATCGCTGTATCGCAATCACGGATGAACGCGTATTTTTATTTATTTATCTATTAATTTATTAGTTTATACATTCATTCATTAATTTTTTATTTAAATATTTATTTATTTATTTATTTATTTAATAATAATAATTTATTAATTTAATAATAATAATTTATTTATTTATTTATTTATTTCTTTATTTGTTTCTTTATTTATTGACTCATTGACTCACTGACTCACTCATTTATTTATTTATTTATTTATTTATTTATTTATTTATTTATTTATTTATTTATTTATTTATTTATTTATTTATTTATCAGGCCTTCTCTTACCCTCTACCATCATTATGCGAAAAAATTTTGTGAAAATATTCATTTTTCAGTACACAATTCAGAATACGCACAGGAAAGTCATGGCAAAGGAGGCAAGAAAATGATTGTCCATGAAGGTAAGTTATAACATTTCATTTATATCAATAAGTAGCTGAAACAAAGTTCCACCAAACCAAATAACCAACAGAAGGAAATTAAATTTCTTCAGTTTTACGGAGACACAAATAATGTGAATTCAATGTACAGATTAAACGAATTCCTACACATTAATGGACTTGAAACTTCATATTACAGCCCACCAACCAGTTCAACATCAAACTATCTACAAAGTGAAAGGTACGCATATTGTAATGTAAAATAAATGTAGTGTATTTTTAGTTGGTTATTTTACGATGCTTCATCAACATGTTATTTTATTTAACGTCCGAATGAGATGAAGGTGATAATTCAGGTGAAATGAGTCCGGGGTCCAGCACCGATAGCTTCCCAGCAGAAATGCAGTGTAAATCAATTAGTAGAATATTAGACTGTTAAGAGTAATTTCAATTACTTCTAAAGAAGAGCGTCTGCTTTACATTGGACATCCAAGTTAAAACACTGGCGGGTACTATTGCCTCTGAAACCTTGAGGTATGAGAAAGTGGGGAGCAGGGAGACGTGACTCAGCACGGCCAGCTGGGAAGTGTGTGTGGGTATTACCTGTGTAGTACAAACATTAGCTCTCGAATCTTATGCAATTATCCGCTTATCGTTTCCACGCCGCATTCCTACCGCGATGTATATTTTTAGCCTAGTATCGTAGTATTACGTCATCACCCCTTTATCGGTTCCACTCTGCATTCCTGCTACGGTTTCAAAGCTGGAACTCAGACAGTAATAGAACTTTGATCAGCAAAGATATTAGACAAGTTTTCTCTTAAATCTTAAAATTATTATTATGTTTATCATTATGACTACTATTACTATTACTATTATTATTATTATTATTATTATTATTATTAACCTCCAAATTACATTAACTTCGGTGTATAATACATTTGTTACATTTAGAGACTGTATAACTTGATTGCAACAACTTTAATAACGTGTGAAGAACCAATGAACAGTGTTACGTAAATTAACCATTAAATTAGCAACATAACTGTCCAAACTTAAACACAAGAATAACAACTACACAGAGTGGAAGATATAGGAAAACACTCTATTTGCAAATTAATTACAGTATTTATCCTTCGAAGAGTTGCAAAAATTCAAATATCTTGGAGCAAAAGTAACAATAATATAACTCACACTCGGGAGGAAATTAAACGCAGAATAAATATGGAAAATGCCTGTTATTATTCGGTTGAGAAGCTTTTGTCATCTAGTCTGCTGTCAAAAAATCTGAAAGTTAGAATTTATAAAACAGTTAAGCTATATTACCGGTTGTTCTGTATGGCTGTGAAACTTAGACTCTCACTTTCAGGGAGGAACAGAGATTAAGGGTGTTTGAGAATATGGTTCTTAGGAAAACATATGTGGCTAAGAGGGATGAAGTTACAGGAGAATGGAGAAATTTACGCAACGCAGAACTGCAGGCATTGTATTTTTCACCTGACATAATTACGAACATTAAATCCTGACGTTTGATATGGGCAGGGCATTAGCACGTATGGGCGAATCCAGAAATGCATATAGAGTGTTAGTTGGGAGGCCGGAGAGAAAAAGACCTTTGGGGAGGCCGAGACGTAGATGGGAAGATAACATTAAAATGGATTTGAAGGAGATAGGATATGATGGTAGAGACTGGATTAATCTTGCTTAGGATAAGGACCAATGGCGGACTTATGTGAGGGCGGCAATGAACCTCCGGGTTCCTTAAAAGCCAGTAAGTAAGTAACATAAATACAGGCCAAAGTTCGAGGAACTCCTAGAAGTGTCATTTTTTTCAGTTTACGTCCATTTTCACAGACATATTATCAATAGAATGTAATAGTCTGTAGGAGACAAAATCCATTGGATTTTACCGAGAAAAATGTACAAAGACAGTAATCATGGTAATATATCTTCTATTTGGTAGACTCTCGTAATAAAATTAGTAATTATTTTATTTAAACAGGAAGGCCTTATCGTGGAAAATTACAATGACAGGAGTAAATACATCAGAATCACAATTCAGGCGTTCCCTGGAATATTATCTTAACTTACATTAAGTCGTTTTTCCGTTTCCAGCATATGATTGAATCCTGATCAACGACGTATTTCTTAACTGTTTATTAAAAGAACGTCTCAAGGGTGGGACAAAACCTTCAATCCTTGAAAATTGAATATTAAAGATTTTACATGGGAAAGTAAAATACCCTACCGACTCGATATGTACGGATTACTTGCCCAAATCTATTTGTTTCAAAATTATTACACAACTAATTGCAAACAATAAAACATAATTTTTTCTTACAGGTTACAGCTCCGGTCATGAAAATCATTTTGGAAAAGGTCAGTCATTAGGCTATATCAAATCAATTTTAAGGACACATATATTAATAATATAATATACACAAATTACTAAGTAGTTAAAATATAGGGCCTACTAATTGGTTTCAATATATGTCCGAATAACGTGATTATAAAAAGCACTCGTTTTTTTCTATTTCTAATCGGCTGAAGAAAATACTCGGACTACGACAATCGGAAATTTTTAATCAATTAGATTTGTATAACGTAAAATAGAATTCCTTATTGCCTCTCTTCACCAAATATTTAATTAAAATTAAATCGAAAAGTTTAAAATAACATTTTAAATTTTGATCGTTTGAAGTAAAATAAAGCTTATCGTATTTTTTCCTTCAGAGTTTTAAATGTTTCAAAATTTTCTTTTTAAAATTTTAAATAAGCATAATTATTTTTTCCCTTGTCTAGAATATTCAATTGAAATTGGAGTGTACAAACATTTCTTCATTCATTCATACTGTTCTGCCCAAGAGCAGGTCATTCACTGCAAACCCAGCATCCTCCAATCCTTCCTATTTTATGCCTTCCTCTTTGTCTCCTCATACGATCCATATATCTTAATGTCGTCTATCATCTGATATCTTCTTCTACCCCGAACTCTTCTTCCGTTCACCATTCCTTCCAGTGCATCTTTTAGAAGACAGTTTCTTCTCAGCCAGTGACCCAACCAATTCCTTTTCCTCTTCCTGATCAGTTTCAGCATCATTCTTTCTTCACTCACTCTTTCCAACACAGCTTCATTTCTTATTCTGTCTGTCCACTTCACATATCCACATTTCAAATGCTTCTAGTCGCTTCTCTTCACTTCGTCGTAATGTCCATGTATCTGCCCTATACAATGCTACATTCCATACAAAGTACTTCACTAGTCTCTTCCTTAGTTCTTTTCCCAGAGGTCCTATTAAAAGCTTCCTTTGCCATTGCTATCCTCCTTTCGACTTCCTGGCATCGGCTCATGTTACAGCTTATAGTACACCCCAAGTATTTAAAGCTGTCCACTTACTCTACTGCCTCAATTAGAATTCGAAAGTTTACCTTCTTTTTTTTTTCTTCCTATGACCATGCTCTTCGTCTTGTTTGCATTTATCTTCATCCCATACTGCTCACAGCTGTCATTTAGCTCCAATAGCATATCCCTTAGTATCATCTCCTCTTCTGCTAATAACGACATATCAGCAGCAAATAAATGTTTCTTAAACTTTTCAATTTAGTTTGATACAAACCTATCTTATTCTATGCGTGCTCTGAACATTTAATGACAATTATGTTGTAGAGTTTATTTTAAATATTCAAAAATTTTGTTTACCGTGATATGAGCATTTTTCATACTCCGTTGTCTAAAACAATTTAAACACAAAAATTAAACGGAATGTCATCTGTATTTTTTCTTACCAATTTAAGAAAATATACATGGGAATGACCTTCCACTTCTCTATTGGGAAGAAGCCAGGTGAAGGAGTTGCTCAGACCAACACAACTTAATGTGCCCTCCTTACTGACTGCGGCGTTGCACGATCTCGTAATTCACATATTTTAAAATGCACGCTTTTCTGGTAAACTGTTCAAAACATTACAAAATTGTATTAGACTTTTTTTGTTGCTCTTTACTGAAGGAATGACATTAGTTGGGGTTCGCCCTCTGTAAAGCCACTGTCTTCCTTGTGTTCTATTGACAACATATAATTCAACATGTCATTTGTTTGTTATGATTCCTATCTGGAGATTTTTATCTAAGCTAACCATTACTTTCAATTACTTCACCTTCATGTTGAATGTATTATGGTAACTCCCGTCAACGAAATGACACTGTGATATTATAATTATTTCTGCTCCCAACTTCAAGTTTCAAATTTTCCCAAATGTAGTCACATGCGTTAACATTAGCCCTGCAAATGTGAATTGCGTCAGCAGTCATTTCAAAGATAAGGGATTCCCCTTCGAGAGTATTAGACAGTACGTCAGTCAAGGTAATCACGTGATACATTTGAAACAAAGAAATTCATTCATATCATGTTTTAATTAATATGTAGTATGTACGAGTTTTGGATTGAATTTAAAAACTAGAACAAAGAAATACGACAGCTTATGTATTTACAGTTAAATTATTTAAAATATATAGGCTATTTGCATACAAATATTACAAAAATATGTATATTTATATACGAAATACATTTCAAATATAGAAATTACCATGTTCTGGTAAGGAATCTGTGTCTTAATTACAGTATCTTATATACAGGGACATCATTTTATTTTTACTTCAATTTTTATTGTACCCGAGTTTTTTAATGTACTTCACACCCACCCCTTCCACTAATGAAGTACCAACTGTCCTTCACACAGAATCAAGGCCGCATATAGTACACAGCATTGAGTTAGTGAGTATAGTACGTTCCAGAAATATGTTCGCGTTTTCCAGTGACGAAAGAGCTTTCAATATTGAATCATATTTTCGCACAGGTACTGTCGTCCGTTTGCCTACGTCGCATCCCGATTTCCCCCACCTGCTTCTGCTCGCCCCTCTGTAAAAGAGCTGGGCTGTCTTAGCTGTTTTCTGAAAACATTAATTTCTGTTAGGAATTGGACGTCTACGTAATATTATACAACTGTTTAAAATAACTTAAATAAAAGGGCCTCGTTAAGTAATTAACCGTCAAGTGATTTCCCCCCTTTCTACGATCCTGCGGCATAACCACTTGGACGGACATTAGATAGTAAGTCTGAGTCGGGCAGAAGTGAAGATTGAATTTACAGTACGTAAGGTAGTCTTTTATAGAGTAGATACAGAATTATTTCAACATGAGTTATTAGGCTAATATGAAGGACGAAACTGGCAATTGGAATTAGATGCAATAGTCTATAGTGCGATAATATGCACAAAAGAACTGAAGCCTGTATCGAAATGAACAGCCACCATTTTCAAAAATGTGTTTAAATATCCATATTATGATTATTTTTCAATTTAGCTTCATTCTCTATATTGTACGCTAATGTGCTGTAGACAGTATAATATACACTGCATAATGAATACGTTCGCATGGACAGCTCAGTTCGTGAGTAAAAACACTTATTGTTGATACTGTACTGCATTTTGATTAAACAAAAAACCTAATGAAAATTATGGAACTCAAAATCGCGATATCTCCTAGTTTACGTAAATGGATGAACTACTTTTCTTCCCTCCTATACCTAATAAAGTGATTTGTATTTTACGCCAGTATCATAGAACTCCAGCCATGGAAGTGGGTAGTGAACGGTGTTTCCGGTTCTCTAAAGGTATAGCCTGGTTAATATTAAAGACTTTAGTATAAATAAAATGATGTCCCTGTATAACGAAATTTCAAACAATGTAGTGTAAACGTCGTCCCAAAAATAAATTCTAATGAATAATTTTGTAAATTATAACCACATCATGATAAAATTTTGAGCGTAAGTGTGTTGATATTAAGCGTACACCAAAATAATTAGTGATTTTATTCATTTTCAGAACACAACTCGGAATATACACAGCACAGTCATGGAAAGGGAGGAAAGAAAGTAATCATTCATGAAGGTAAGTTACAATTTCTCATTTAACTCAACGCATAGCTTAAACAACCGTTAGTGATAATTGGGGTACGAAGCTGAGATACCAAAAATAAGGAACACTGGATATAGGATGACGTTAGATGTTTACTTTACTGATGTACCTTCAGGTTAGCATGCAAAATGGAGGACTTCGCGTGAAGGGATCTCTGTTCATTCGAAATTTAATGGGTATGGGTTTTATATTGTTTACTGCATTATACTGTAACACAGGGGTGACCAAAACTCGAGCTGCAGTGATTACATGCGACAGACAGCCTATGAAGTAAGGAGACGGAGGAAAGATACTTGGCACGAAAACTACAACCAGTGGCGGTTCCTGTACTAACATCTTGATCAATCCCGCAGGATAAAAATCTCAAGCTTTGCTGTATCAGTAATGTCACTGCTGTCATCAAGAGCCAGTGAATAATATACGATTTTTCTCGCTTCTTTTTTTAACCTTCCTCTTGAATGTAATCAGAAATTTTCTAAATTCTTAGCTCGATATTTGGTCGAGAAATTCGTAGTTTTTCAAAATTAAAAATTTCTTACGGACAAGTTATTTAAACTATTTTAATCATTACTCTTTTGAGAAATTCTGTTCTATTAAAAGGCTTTAGAGCACGAGATATTTCAAAACCCGTTATGTAACTGACATCCTTACATTTATTTATGCTCGACCATGCCGAAATGTAGTAATTATACACCTGGTAGCAGTCATTTAATGCATGTCATTAAAGTACACCTATTCATTAAAGTTCAGGTTTTCGATTATTCTCGGATATGCAATCGAAGGACAACGAGGGAAACGTCACGGAGGCTGGAAATCCAATACTGTCGCAGAAGGTTATGTTCTGTTACTATAATAATTAGCGTTAATTGTAAATAATATTCAAATAAATTCAATTTTTTGCATCTCGTTTTTCAATTCTAAATCAATTTCCAGGTTATATCAAAATTAGTTCATGTTATTCTCTAGATTACATCAAGATCAATTACATTATTGTTCCTCGGAAAAAAAAATCAATACTTTCGCATCTGAGCACATCCCACAATTTACGAGCTATGCATAAGGTCACGTCCGATCTTCAGTTAGATACGAATAAAATGAATACTTCTGAATAATTTCAAGTTAGAAATATGGTCGAGCATAAAAAGTCTTATGAAACTTGCCTATAATGGTAATTAAACCGCTCGTATGAAAATTATGAAACTCTCTTGCGCTTGTTTCATAAACAAATATAGTCGCGTCTTAATTACTATCACTATAGGCTCGTTGCATAATGTACTATTATCTCACTAACAAAATCCGGTACCTACTTATTTCTGAAACACCCCATATGAATGTGAATGCAATGTATAGGCTGAAGGAATTTATGCAGATTAATCACCAAGAAACTTTATCTTACAGCCTATGAACCAGTTCAACATCAAACTGTCTACAAAGTGAAAGGTATGCACATTCAATTTTATTACAACACAACAATTCCAATTTAAATAAATCAATAGAATATGGGACTATTAAGAACAATTTCATGAAAGAAAGAAATATAGCTTCAGGCGCCAGAGTCCCACGTTAAAACATTGGGAAAAAAGTGGAATTTTAGCAATGCCTATGCAAAGATTAGGGTTATATTAGACAATTTTTCATGGAACTGTTCCATATGAGGGTTGTTTGAAAAGTTCATAACCTGGAACAGAAATTAAAGTAGGATTATTGTGAAGGAAAAAATCTTCATTTCTCAACATAATCCCCTCCCCAGAGATTCACACACTTGGACCCTTGGTGCTGCAATGCTGCTATACAGCCATTTTATATTAGACGAAACAAAATATTAATTTTCTGTTGACTACGTTTTGAATTTTGAAGTTCTGCGCAGACCTTGGGACACGCAAATCACAGAAACCTGCAGAAAAGTATATTCTATTATCCATGTGCTAAAAAGGATAAATGTTCATCTTCCCTCTTGCTTAAAAAAGTCCCTTGTGCAGACACTTGTATTTCCCTATTTCGACTATGCGGACATTTTACTGACTGACCTTTCCAGCGACAACAAAACGAAACTTCAACGTGCTCATAATTTGTGTGTACGTTTTGTAAGCAATGTTCGTAAATATGATCATATTACCCCATCCCTGGAAGCAATAAGTTGGCTTAAACTAGATAAGAGAAGAAATTTACATTCACTTCTCATTCTCTTCGAAATCTTGAACTCTTCTATTCCTTCGTACCTGTCGTCTCGCTTCACTTACCTTTCTTCCCACCACAATCTGAACACACGCTCTCGTCATGAAACAATACTAACAATACCATCCCATCGCACCTCCTCATACTCATCCTCTTTCACAATAGCCCTGCCAAGACTCTGGAATTCGCTACCTGCTAGCATCAGGGACTGTCGAAATAAAATTGAATTCAAACGAAAATTTACTAGGCACTTGGTCAGTAATTGATTTTTTCTAAATAGTTTCTTTAATCTATCACAAAATATTTCAATATTCAGTAATTTCATCACTATACAATTTTGTTATTCTAGATTTAATTTGTAATTCAGTAAATATAAAATATTCTTTGTTTCTCTATGATAAATTATCTAGTTTTAATTATTCAGGTATCTTTTCGTACTTTGATTTTTATTGTAATTGTAAATTTAATACTAATTGTAATGTTATTTGTAATTGTAATTATAAATTTAATACTAATTGGAATTTTATTATTCATATTGTAGTTGGAATCTCCTGGTAGAGGGGCAGAGAAGGCCTGACGGCCTTATCTCTACCAGCTTAAATAAATAAATACTACTACTAATACTACTACCTTGAGGAATACGAGTATGTGTACAAGGACTGAATAGCAGTATTTCAGCACCGTTGGATCAAATCTGTGAATCTCAGAAGGGATCATGTTGCAAAAATAAGGACTATTTCAGAAAAATCATAGTTTTATTTCTAGGTCAGGCTATGAACTCTTAAGAAAACCCTCGTACGTTTAATTGTAGTGTTTCTTCCTCCACGATCAACGACGAATTTTACTAATGTGAAGTGTTTGTTAAGGAAATGTATCGAGGGAGAGATCAAAACTTTTTAACCATCAAGTTTGAATGCTATGAATTTCACATCGAAAAGCAGAGGATATATTTCGATGTGTACTTATTATTCGCCAAAAACCATCCACATCAAAATTATTGTACAATATAACATTATTCTTATTACAGGTTACAGCTCCGGTCATGAAAACCACATTGGAAAAGGTTAGTCAATTTATCAAATATTTTTGAATCACGTATTACAGGATGTTTCACAAGTGTAACCCATTTCGTCAGTGGATAGAAGAGACAAAAACAAGGAAAATACGTTTAGACACTCATTTACCGAGTATGCTGCTTACCGAGTATGTTATGGTTAGGTTCTCCATATGGGCTATTCCATATGAAATCGATCAGTAAAAAACCTCGCATTTTTTTAATACTCTTAATTTTTTCCCTATTTATACAAGATGCTGAGGAGAGTGCATTTTCAAAAATATACTATCGAAAGTCAAACGGTTTTCGTACTATTGAGCGACAAATTTAGCGTATTTTATAAAAACAAACCTTTTTCAGCGCTCAGAACTCTGGAACCGTTTACTGCAGAACATTGAACGGGAGCTTATTTTGAAGCTGACATTTGCTACGTTATGTTAAGAAGTAATCCTTATTTTTATTGTATACAGAGAGACAGATAATCTGATTTTACTTCCTTTTAGGCTTTTTGCCCACTTGTAAAAATGTAAAAAATATTGAGAAAAAACCTTGCATTATAAAGAGGGATTCGGCATTGTTTGCTTATTGGCTGGGCAATTAGTTTCGAGGGTATTAAATACATTATCTTCACACGCCTGGACTTGAACGGGGCAGTACCGCACGAACTGGCCGAGAGATGAAGATAAGCGATCGTTGGGCGTCATTTTATTCCTGTGTTTATGAAAACTTGTGATAAAGCTAATCCACCTATGCGCTACGAAACGAAACATCACGTGTTTGTCTTCTGGCCTTGCTTGCCTCACAGTCAGCTGGTTAGTTCACGCGCGTACTATTTTTTTCTTTATTTGATATTTTCAATACTTTCTTATCAACGGTGTACCAGTAAAAAATATGTGTTTATTTCTATTTTCAATACGGAATCTAGCCATATATTTTAAAAATATTTTTTTTCGTGGACAAAGGCGTCTTAATGAAGAAAAATCTAAATTTCTCCATGTCCATAAAAAGTAAGAAAAACTGTTTACATGTCAATATAAACTAACTTCTCAGCATCAAAATAAACCATGAGTTTGATCACTGGGTGAAAGGGTTTCGGAGCCACAATAGTTTAAATTTGCTAATTTTATGAAAATACGATAAATTTAAATATTTTTAATTTAAACACTATGAAGTTCTGATGCGTCAAACTTTGCACAAAGCATTGTATCACATTTGTCAACGGACAGAAAAAGTTTCATTGCATTTAAAAATTTCAAGGTCAATTTTCTCTATATTTCGTTCTCTTTGAGATGGAATAGCCCATATATGTAACTCTAATTACTTTTTATTAGTAGAGCCACTTGGAAAACAATATTTTTATTCAGAATAAATTTCCGACATTGAAAAATCGTCAGCGTATATAAGACGATGCCAGCTTATCCCACTAGCATCTGATTTTCGAAATGAAATACTGCAGGCTTGCATTCAAGCTGAAGTTGGTAATTTTTGGCACTTCCCGTAACGGTAGGCAGCTCCACATTACTGACGTACAAATATGACAATAGTTTGGAACCTAGAGCAAATGGGACAAATGTTTATGTAAACATTCGCATTGCAAAAACAATGGAAAAAAGAGATAAAAGTCTCTCCTGTACATTGATGAAGTGTTACGAAACAACCTGTATATTACTAATAGTACAGTATATTAATTCTTTAAAAAGGTCATGAAATTGGTCTTATTATCTCTAACAATAAACGATTATTATAAGCTCTCATTAATTTTTAAAAACTAATCATCCGTCAGCTCAGGCAGTATTACGTTTATCTGATAATCTGGATTTGCGCTTGGGCGTAGGTTCAATTCCAGTTTGGGCTGATTACCACTTTGGATTTTTACCCCGAGGTTTTCGCTAACCGCAAAAGCTAATATTAGGTAATTCATTACAAATCCTTGACCTCATCTCACGAAATACCATCTCGCTATCACCAATTCCATCCACGCTAAATAACCAATAGTTAATACAGCGTCGTTAAATAACCTAATGCATATTGTAGTGAATGTAAGGAAATTCAAATGAATGAAACGTAGGCCTATACATCGAAATTGATATAAAATACACTCTTTTTAGAAAGTCCGTGAGACATTACAAACTAGTTTATTTTCACAGCGAAACAGACATGAGCTTAAATGGTTTCAAAATGAAAAAGACATTCACAGAATTTATTATATCTAACAGTATCTGCAGCTGTAGTCCAGTTGTTTGTCTAACTAGCCTAAAATGGGATTGACACATTTTGAGGAAGCATTCTGTGTCCTTGAATTCGTTCGTAATGAGTCTATTGTGAGCGTGCAATGATGTTCATGCGTACATAAACGTTGAACAGTCGCATCTTTGGATTGACAATATCTCGACACATGACCAGGTATTCACTCGCTGGCCACCCAAGTCACCAGACTTGACACCAAGTGACTTTATGTGAAAGAAAGAATCTACAAAGCACCCTTATCACATGATCCTCAGTATCTGTTTTTTTAGTGGTTAGTCTGTCTGCAACATGCCAATCTTTCTGCTTGCGAATTGGTGTGGAATTCGTTATTAATTTCGGAATAATATAATTAGCCAGAATTTAAAAATGTTCCTTCATTTAATCGTTTATTTAAAGACGCTGTATCAAATGATATAAATTGGTAATAGCGAGATGATATATGGCGAAATGAGGTCCGTTAAATTATGGTTTATTTAAGGACTCTCGAAATGCAGAGGTTATATCAGCGTCGTTGGTGTGCCGGAATTTTATCCCGCAGGAGTTCTTTTACTGACATGAGCCTGTCGCATTTAAGCACACTTAAATGCCATCGACCTAGGTCGGGATCGAACCCGCAACCTCGAGCACAGAAGACCAGCGCTATACATACTACGCTACCGAGGCTGACTATGAGGCCGAAGACAGGTGATTACTTGCTATTAACTTGAGTTGGTAAAAACCTCGGAAAAACTCAACCAGGTAACCAGTCCAAGAGGATATCGAGCTTGCCTTCGAATCAGCAAGCAAATGCAACAACGCCTGGTTTATGCTGGTGGTTCATTTTTTCTTACTTACTTCTCTACTCTAATTATAAATTTTAGTTCTTACATCTTAAAATACTGCGTGGAAGTGATATAATCCTGCACACTGAAATGAGGGATAGACTACATGAAAAGAAACGAATCTAATACACGTTTTGCGATTAAGTAAATGGTTAATTAAATGATTGAATCGAAAGTTTAAACTCGCTGGCAACGTCACAATGTCCAAGATTCTACACGGAGGCATTGAACTCATTCGACGTGAGATGTAAACAAAATCAAGCGATTGCTCCGGCCCAGGTTTTCCTCGACCAAATTTAAAATCTCCTCTTCCCTGTCAAAAATTTCACTAGATCGTTGTCGACCACGATTACGAAATGTTGGAATTACGCTGCCCGTGTCAAAGATCAACTAGCAGATAGCGACGAATATCTCTGCACTAGGTACTTTCTTACCGGAAATTTTCTGCATACAAGCGTTGAGCGACACACGAGTTGCATTTCGTCTTTCCGTAAATTAAAATAATGTCCAGACACACCGAATTAGAAATTCTCGGCACTGTGATACACTAAGTTAAATGACAACACAAACTTCACTTAAGATTGGAAGACTCAAACATCCACTTCCACTAGATATTCACGTAATACTGGAAGAAGACGACCTGACTACCAATACTCCCCTACCCCTATTGAAGGAAAGTGATCAGTGTTGCCACATCTAGTCTTGCAAGTCTAGTAACAAATTTGCAACACTTTTTATTTAATTTGCACGAAAACAGTTCATTCTATCGAAATACGACAAAGGAAAAAAATTACTCTTTATTAGTCGTACATTCTCAGTTACCATGGAGATCCACAAATAACTTTTTCTAGATAATTATAATCTTCCCATTGATGTGGTATTAGATTTTTTTGTTATAATCTGTAAATCTGGAGATTTGTTTCACTTTTACCCTGTATATGTCACAGCCAATAATTATATTTTAATTGCTTCTGATTCAGAATGCGTATTAGAAACTGTTTGATCTTAACGTATTCTACATGAAATTTCATATGGTTTCTTCTACGATTTTAATTAACACATGACAATTTTTCAAACACATAATTAATCGATTTCTTTCAGTCAAGGCCATCCATGAAAGTCCAGTGAATTCTGTTGATAAATGTGAGTACTACAACGACAAATACAATATATATTTGAATATATTGGTCCATGTTTGTGCTTATTACAATCTATATTACATTATTTCCAACGGGACGAATAACATTTGTAATTTTGTACGCCGTATATATTTCTTTCCATTAAATAATGTTCTAGATTTATAGTTTCTTTTTAGTAGGTTATTTTACGACGCTGTATCAACATCTCAGGTTATTTAGCGTCTGAATGAAAAGAAGGTGATAATGCATTTGCTTGTATTGGGTTGAGGGAAAATCCCGAAAAAAAAAACCTCAATCAGGTAACTTGCTCCGACCGGGATTCGAACCCGAGCCATCTGGTTTCGCGGCCAGACAAGCTAACCGTTATTCCACAGGTGTGGACTCTAGATTTGTATACTTTTACATATCTCTTTATCATTAAAATCAAAACATGTTGCAATATTTATCCAGGCAATATTGTTTTTTAAATTCTCAAATTATTCGGATTTTTCTTATTGATACAATCAAGACAGTCAGCACTGTAGTGCTATTTCATTCAGCATCTATGAAAAGTTAAGTTCGGTTGTGTATCTTCGAAGTACAAAGGTATATTCCTTTACCAGGTGCAATAATTTCATTTTTATAAAGTTTAACTTCAAATATTGCCATACGTTTTATACCACAAATCTACATAATATAAGAATATCACAACACGATGTCATTTATTGTTGAAAAATTCATTAATAGTTTGGTAAAAATGGTTTACTAACACGATAATTATTTGTTTTGTTTCATGGATCATCAACATGTTAAAGTGTTCGAAACGTTTGAGAAGACAACTCATGTCAAGAAGAGTCTGCGTAAGTATTCATAAAAAAATTGCTTCTCTGCGTATGATAACATAGAAGCTCTTCCTTAATTATTTCGACACACTGTGCCATTTATAGAAGATATTTTCCGAGGGAGAATCAGATAGCTGCATGTATGTGAGATCTATTCATAAGTTATCTTTTCTCGAATCAATAATTACTATACTTGGCGTATACAAGGTGGCTCATTTGACTTTTTAGGCCTTCCATAATATTTAACTGTCATTGTTAAGTACAGTAGGCATAACAAATAGCAATTAATTAATTAATTAATTAATTAATTAATTTTACTGGAATTTTCAAGTTATCAATGTCAATATCATTTCAAATGGTAGAGTAATACAATAATACTGCATTTTAATTTGGCAATGTTTCACATGCTGTGGAAGTGACATTAATGTAATATACATAAAAATATATGAATTTTACACGGCAAAAAGGATGAATAGAGTTTCCGGAATATTCAGCGTCATATGCCAATGTTGTATGAAGCGTAGAAGGCAGACCTGACCTAGCTGTAAACACAGAAACAAAGCAAACACAGTATCATTCTACGAGCATACTGTGTACAGTATTCGTTCATGTACAGGAAGAAAAGACACGATGTTATTAGAGAGTTCATTTTCATAAACTTTAAGATCAGCCTGAAACTTGTCACATGTACGAGTATTGCAGATGCCACGGCGTGGATATCCAAATGATATGTTAAATCTGATGTTGAAAATCTTTCTTCAGTATTGATAAGACATTTTTTTTTTAATATTGAGATTGTTGGGTAGATATATTCGATCACATTTGAGTGACCATAATGGCTTTTCTTTCTCTTGAATGATTTAATATGGCTGACCACACTTTCGAAGACATCAGGTTTTTTTTTTTTTTTGTGATGCTTTCCTCATAGGCGGCATACCTGTAGACTTGAGAGAGTTTTGTAGTACCTGAAGAGATCCCATGCAATTAAATGAATGCTTTCAAACACAAGGGTATTTCTCCATGTCAGATTTTAACACACTTACCTTATAAGAATATTTCCTATAATGTAATTTAGCTGCTGCAAAGAAATATTTCAGAAGGTTCCTCATAAAAAGAAGTAAACCTATAATTTCAACAGCCAATGAACTTTTGTTTTCGTATGTGAATTTATTTTTTACGACTGTATCTAGTGCCTCTTTATTACATTAAGCATTGATGGTATCAAAGCACTAAAAGATTTTAATATTTTTCCCTTAAGAATTTATGCTCAATAAAGGCTTGATTTAAATAGGTACTAGGCTATATTATAACAACTTATTCGGTTTTCTTCTTTAAATCGATCATTCATTCTCTTCTCTTATATACAGGGGCATCATTTTATTTTTACTAACATTTTTAATATTAACCTGTCTATACCATTAGAGAACCGGAAACACCGCTTGCTCCCCCCTCCAAGACTGGAGTTCGATGATACTGGCGTAAAACACAAATCACTTTACTAGGTATAGGAAGGAAGAAAAGTAGTTCATCCATTTACGTAAACTAGGAAATATCGCGATTTTGAGTTCGATAATTTTCATTAGGTTTTTCTTTAATCAAAGCACAGTACTGTATTAAGAATAAGTGTCTTTACTCACGAAGTGAGTTATCCATGCGGACGTATTCATTATGCAGTGTATATTATACTGTCTACAGCACATTAGCGTACAATATAGAGAAAGAAGTTAAATTGAAAAATAATCATAATATGAATATTTAAACACAATTTTGAAAATGGTGGCCGTTCATTTCGATACAGGCTTCAGTTCTTTTGTGCATATTATCGCACTATAGACTATTGCATCTAATTCCAATTGCCAGTTTCGTCCTTCGTACTAGTAACTCATGTTGAAATAATTCTGTACCTACTCTACGTACTGTAAATTCAATCTTCACTTCTGCCCGACCCGAAAATATAAAATTACTCAGACATGCTATCTACTGTCCGTCCAAGTGCTTATGCCGCAGGTTTGTAGAAAGGGAGGAAATCACGTGACAGTTAATTACTTAACGAGGCCCTTTTATTTAAGTTAAATTAAACGGCTGTATAATATTACGTAAACTTCCAATTCCTAAGAGAAATTAATGTTTTCAGAAAAGAGCTAAGACAGCCCAGCTATTACAGAGGGGCGAGCAGAAGCAGGTGGGTGAAATCGGGATGCGACGTAGGCAAACGGACAGTACTTGTGCGAAAATATGATTCAATATTCAAAGCTCTTTCGTCACTGGAAAACGCGAACATAATTCTGGAACGTACTATACTCAGTAACTCAGTACTGCTTACTATCTGCGGTCTTGGTTCTGTGTGGAGTTGGAACTTCCTTAGTAGAAGGGGTGGGAGTGAAGTACATTCAAAAACTCAGGTACAATAAAAATTGAAGTAAAAATAAAATGATGTCCCTGTAATATGTTATTCTAATAGTTATTATGCCTACGTTAATTAATAGCCCATCGTAAATTGTGTGCATTAAATAACATAGACCCTGTGACGCAGGCATGTCAAAACTCTACACATTGTGCAGTCGCGCACATTGTGCACTGGTCTCTGTGCGATGTGCAGTTCCTATTCCCCTACCTGGAGGGAGTGAATCGGCTTGGAGGGGAACGCGACAGGGCTGTACAGTACCTGCAGTAGTAGAACAGCTTTGGTTTCAGTAACACAGATCAGTACGGGTGCTCATTGAGCTGTGATTGTGAATGCGTTATGAAAAATGAAGTGAGTAGTCCACAGATATAACGAAGAAGAGAAATCACGGATCATATAACATAACTGATATGATGTTTTCCTCAGCCAACAGTAATTATTTTAAAATGAAAGGCTTTCATCATATCATGTGGACATAATAGTGATATGAGAATTTAAATCAGATTAGTAAAGTTCTCAAAATATGATATTCGCCAGCTCTTATTTCTTAATTAGTACTCTCACGGCAAGACAAACATGATAATGATGTTGTTTTGGAGTCTGTACTAACACAGCCATCAATGGTTAGACGACTTACAACTTTTATTTGATAAGCTGATAAGTGATGAGAATATAGTGAGGAATAAATGTGAGGCTCTTGAGGTTGTAAGGGAAGAAAGAAAGCAACTATTTGTAAGGCGGAAAAATTTTCTGGAAAAATAATACATAATGGCGAATTTTCCACCTCACGTTACTATATTATCTTAATATACTTACGTTAATAAATCTTTAAACCTGACATAAAGAAATTGTCCTCGCTTCACAGCTTGTGAAGTACTCTTTTAACTCAATTCAGTAACGCTCCCAACTTGCTAATACATGCTCTCAACGTTTTCCAAATAAACTATATATAAATTTAAATTTAAGCTTAATTTATCCAATTTATTAATAATAATGTGAATTTATATTAATACACAGCAAGGAAATGATTCCAGTGTAAAAGCCTCAAATGTTCTATTGCATGTAATTGGGAGTAAAATATTTTCTTTAACATTTGTGCACCAATGATCCCAATAATGCTTGAGGAACAATGAAAGAGTATTACTTTGAAATTATCAGTACCTACTACGTAAAATGAAATATTGTGTTCGTTTTTTGTTGTTTCGAAATTACTGCAATATTTATATTTTCTTCAAATATAGACATTGACAATAATTGTGTTTTTTCCTTCTGCTAAGTATGTTTGTAATGTCCAAATATCAATTTAATTGAACACTAGGAGCGCAGAGATTCTTGTACATCCCTCCCGCTAAGAACTGGTAAGAGCAACACATGAATGACGCAATCTGCACAGACCGGCGTTCCGCGCACATACACTGCACTTTCTGTGTCTGATTTTTGACATGCCTGTACTAATGCATTGCGAACTCTTTCCTGCGGGTTACTGGTAGAGTAGGAGACAACTCCTTGGTTGCCGCTCCTTCCTCCGCGCAAGAAGAGCACAAGGATCATCATGCCCACGAATACTTATTCATCCTTCTTGCCGTGTAGTCCTCAAATATTATTACCCTGGAAAAATTCGAAATGCTTGCTGTGTCCAGTTACATTTCTTAGAGAGAATGCTTTAGAGATCATGTTCAGAGACAAGAATATTTGCATTACAACACTCCTATGCATGCTGTATCAGTGATTGACTCGCTGCTGCAGTACAGACGAAGTTATTTGGACCATCTGGCTCAGTGGAAGAGTGTATTAAGGAGGGAGAGGCAGGTATTACGTCACGAGACTGAAGTAAAAACATAGTCGACAGCGATGCACGATTTAGTCAGATTGGAGCAGGTTGAATGTACCAAAAAATAAACCTAATGAAAGTTCAGTGTTATGAGGAGACCGTGGGAAGAATCTTCTCTAAATAGCACTAATACTGAAGTAGTTCCTGATAATAGTGGTGTAAGTAGGCCTATTGATAGCTGTAGCAGCAAAGACTATTACTGGGGTAGCAGTAAACCACCGGGTGACTTAAAAGCATCGCCGATAAATCGTGGAAAATGTGCGCAAAGGAAGGGGCACATGCAATTGAAAATTTTTGCAAATTAAATTAAATTAAATTAATGGAACAAATGGATAATACGCACGGTAGAGCTCCACCAATTCGGAAGGCGGTTGTCTGCTAGCATTTGCGTCCAGAGAGACAGATAGAGAGAGCAAGGCAGCGTACAACATTGCCACATCGCACTTCACGCACGTGCAATACAAATAGTGCAGGGGAGAATTTAAATTATCAAAAGACAATAATGACCTTAGCCGTTGATTACTGTAGGCATGACACCAAACAAACCCTCTTTCCTTCACTAACAATATTCTTTGCACGGTTCTCAATCCCACACCACATGCTTCTGCAGTCGTTTCTTGCATGTTGGCAACATTGCTGCCAGCATCAAGATGGCCGGCAGCGTTCTGCTCGTCAACGTTTTTAAAATAATTATACACCTTAAACATTACTTTCCGCACCTGCCTGTGCAATACTTGTATTTTCACAGTCTCTTCTTCCATGTATTTACCTTACATACACACAGTAAATGTTAGTTTTACTTATTCAATGTATTGAAACACTCGCACGTGAACAAACGAACTCGGGAAGTGCTTGTTATAGACTGATTCTGATTGGTTCTACTGTACAAGCTTGTGACGTCACATACCAGAAATGCTACGGCGCATATACAAGCTAACCGCCTTCCAAAATTCCGTCTAGTAGTCACCAGGCCGTACCAAGCCGTGTCAAACAGAAGACATTCGAAATGGTGGTAGTAAAATTCGCGACTATATTCTTAAATAAATCACTCTATTAGTCAAGTGCAAGGTTTATATAGTATAACGACGATGTTTTGAATGTAATAAAAGAAAATGCGTATGTAGTAAGATCTTAAAGTAGGTTATGACAACGAAATAAAGGGGAAAAAAGTTGTGGTTCACGGAATATCATTTAAATAACGGAAAGTAAATTTCCGGTTAATGTTCACCAAAGCGTTAAGTACGTAATTATGACCGCGTTGCAGTTTTATTTGTGACCTACAGAAAATACCTAGCCTTTTACGAAAAAAAAAAAAAACTTTTGGGCGCTTTAATTATATTACTGTTTATCAATATTACGAAACAAAAACTCTCATAAAGACCATGGCCGACTAGAAACATCGATACCGAAGAGATAAACCCATTCGGCCGGTGAAACAAAAGAAAATGAGAGAGATTTTAGTTCGACATAAAATGGACACACTATTTTGATGACCATACTGTTAGTAATTGGACATCACTTGTAAGATCTGTCTTAATCTTCTACGTAGAAATGTCCAAACAATTGGTCCAGGGAAAATTAATTGAAATAGATGAGAGTAACAGTGGTGCTATCTCTCAGTAATGTTCAGAACGAAGGCGGTAGAGAGAAAATGATACCATAGACCAAAGTCATGTTCTTATGTTGGCAACATTGTGTATTTAGTTAAATTTGGCCGTAATCGTTTTGTTTACTATTTATTCTCTTTTTAGTCATGATCTCTTTTCTCTCGTTTTCTTTCAGAACATCTTAGTCCACCAACAAGGCATTTCGGTGATATTTTATTTGGCAAGTATTATTTTTTAAGTATCACATACAGTTTTCATAGTAATATAAATTTTCCTGTGGTTGAGGCCGTTGTTCTAACAGATAGTTCATTTTATCTCTGCCTGTGCTTAACGTCATAGTTGGCGGTGAGGGAGAAGACAGATAGCAAAAGTTGTAATGCTCTTTAATACTCTGACGCATTCGACTAGGATTAGCTACTTGAAATTTAATGGTCACTGACTGGAAGAGGTATAATGAAATATCGGTGAATCTTTACAATAACGTTACCATAAGAATAAAGACAGCAGGATATAGCACATTTTAGACAGTTGTCAGTATATGCAAGTCATACAAAAAGCCTACACTAATCTAACCTTGGTCACTGATTCGTATATGCAAGGCATACCAAAAGCTTAAACCAACCTAACGGAACCTGCCACGAATTCCTATATATTTTTTTATGCAAGCCATAAGAAAAGTCTAAACTAACTTAACCTCTCACAGATTCCCATTTTTCTCCGCCGGGCTTCACTTGCAGAGCAACTTGAGACCCTTATTTTCGGTATGAAATTGGTATCGACACTAGATTTCTTTTTATGAATCGTATGATTTGACTAGAAGTCATGGCTGTGAATACATTTATGCCTTATCGTGGTAGCACAATAGTACAGAAATACCGAAATATTATCTGTAATGGTTAAACCACATTTGCTTACAAATAGCTCAGTTTCTTTTTAATGTACCGTTCTGCATTATAGTACAGCGGTTACTACGTGTTTAAATTTAACATAGCGATTCTTTTAGTTTCGTGACCCCAGTAGAAGCTTGTGTACACAAACTACAGTGTCTTGTTTCACTATTTTCGTTTGCTTTTTTTTGACACTGTTGTATAGGAGGGAAATATTAATTTCTTGTGCAATACAGTCGCAAACTCTGCTTAAATTGTTAGTTACTTTATATCAGCGGTGAATTTTACTTATGTCCCACCCACTATAGTAGACATAGGCCAGTTTTACACTAATCCTAAACATTTAGTATAACTTGTTGCTTGTATAGGCAGTCTTTTACATTAGATTTTAAATCAGAAGTAAACACTGAAATACTGAAACAATTGTCTTTAGAGACAATTAATATTAGGTACTCTCCACAAAACTGGCTTCATTTATACACCGACGGATCCTTGATCTCCAGAGAACAAGGTGCCAGTGCAGGTGTTACGTGCTGTCTCTTCTCACTTTATAGATATCTTGGGTATGGAACAACAAGTTTTGATGGTGAAATCATTGCAATAAGTGAAAGTCTCAGGAATCTTCTATGCCACATCAATAAATTTAGGAATTCAGTTATATTGTCAGACTCCAAAGCAGCTATTCTATCAATCGTCTCTAAACACACACCTTCATCTCAAACAGCAGAAATAACTAAAATGCTCTATCAATTAATATCACTCAATAAAAGAATTGTATTCCAATGGATACCATCCCATTGTGGAATCCTGGGAAACGACAATGCGGATGCTTTAGCAAAGAAGGGCAGCACTGCTACTTACAGACCTGTTACTAAATCTACGTATTACTCTGTGAAAAGATTTATTAAATCTACATACTTAGACTTCAACAAACAAAATTTGATAACACAATCCCAAGGGAAAAAATGGAACTCTCTGCATCAAAATCCACAGTTAATTCCCGAATCAGCACGAAAATCGTCTGTAGCTGCATTTAGATTGGCAACAGGCCATGATTGTTTGGCCAAATACCTGCATGGAATTGGAATATATCAGTCCCCTAACTGCCCATTGTGCAACTCAAACCAAGAAATGGATTCGGAACACCTCAAAATCTGTGCTTCAGTGGCTGGCCATGATAATATCTTTGAAAAATATTGGAGTGCAAGAGGTCAAATGACTTTATTGTCAAACGCCTGGCATTAGAAAACAACAACAACATTAGATTTGCGAAAATTGGCTTATAGAGCAACATTGGCAGTGATAAAAGTGTGAAATATTCGTTCAGTGGGCGGTGGATACTCTACATTGACAAAATAAACTTTAATACACCAACAATACACTTCACAAAAATTAAATTTCCGTTCACCTAACGTACTAGCTGACGTCCTGGCTAACAATGAATGACACACTCAGCAAACCACAGTACGCGTGTTAATTGGTTGGTGTACGTTATTTATAGACGTCCTATTCAGTACCAAAGTCCTGGTGTTGTGGAAGAGAAGGCCTGATGGCCTTAACTGCACCAGAATAAACAAACAAACAAACCAAACAAAAATAAAATAAAATAAAATAAAATAGAACGAATGAATGGATAAATGGATAAATAGATAAATAAATAAATATTTAAATAAATAAATAAATTAATTAATTAATTAATTAATTTATTTATTTAATTAGTTTGATTAATTTATTTATGTTAATTAGTTTAATTAATTTAATTAATTAATTAATTAAATAAAATACATAAATAAATAAAATAAAATAAATAAATAAATTAATTAAATAAATAAATAAAATAAATAAATAAAATTAAATAGATAAAATAAAATAAATTAAATTAAATAGATAAAATAAAATAAATTAAATATATAAATAAATAAATAAATAGAAATAAATGAAATAAATAAATTAATTAATTAATAAATTAATTACTTAATTAAAGGAATTAAATAAAATAAATAAAATAAAATAAATTAAATAAATAAATTAAATAAATAAATTAAATAAATTAAATAGATTAAATAAAATAAATTAAATTAAATAAATTACATAAATAAATAAATAAATTAATTAATTAATTAAATGTATTAAATAAAGTGAATAAAATAAAATAAATTAAATTAAATTAAATTAATTAAACAGATTAAATTAAATAACTAAAATGAGATAAATTAAATTGAATAAATTACATAAATAAATAAATAAATAAATAAATAGACTGAATTAATGACTAAATGACTAAATAAATAAATGACTAAATGAATGAATGACTAAATGAATAAATAAATGAATAAATAAATTAAATATATAAAATAAATTAAATTAAATAAGTAAATTTAAATTAAATAAATAAATAAAATAAATAAATACATTAAATTAAATAAATAAATTAAATTAATTAATTAAACTAATTAAATTAAATAAATTAATTAAATTAATTAATTACATCAATAAATTAAATATATAAATAAATAAATGAATAAAATAAAGCCGAATTTTAACGTTTATGTTAGCACAGCTTCCAAAAAAATCGATAAGGAATACCGTGTAATAGACCGAAACTAATACACTTAACGCAAGTAAAATATCTTTGATAACTAGTAAGTTACTGGATACTGATAGGATGATAAATGAACACGTCTGCACTTTAATTGAACAGACCGATAACGACAGCATGCGTATAACGAACGTCAATCTTATAACATCATCCATTCTCCAATCTAGTCGACTTAGATTCCCAAAAACTCACTATCGATATCCTATAGTTAAATAGGCCTAGATCCAAACATTGCTTTCCGCTCAATTACATTACTTTCTATTTAATCCCCAAATGGACTCGATGACTTTTGAATACAAAGGAGCATCAGCTAAACTATATAGTTACCAAAAAGACTAAGGAATGTTACTCACCAATTAAAGCTGCTCGTAATGAACGTCGGCTATTCCGAATACAGTGTCCGCTTTTCGAAACTGGATACACTCTTCCGCCGAATGGAATTGTGTTGTTTGTAGTAACAACGTAAAACATCTCTCTTCAAATCCCGTAATAATGATAAACTTTAGGAACTCTAATTCCACTTCGGAAAACTAGCCACTTGTAATGTCACTCCAAGAAGCCACGAATGAAAGAATGCAACGTTATGCTGAACAAAAAACTTAAAACCGCCAAACTACCTATTTTTGGTCGCGTCTGTTCTATGTTTCGACACACGCCACAAATAAATGCTTAAGGAAAATTCAGTTTACCACATCGCTTGCAAATCTTAAATTTAGATTTAACACTATAATCTACACAGTCTTTGATCTGATGGAATAATACCGTATCTTCTACAAATATCAAAACTACATTTTAGACTACTGAAGTTGGATTTTAAGTTCAATCAGTTAACACAGGCTTCTGAACAACTACTTTCCGCGATAACCAAATCTCGACTAAGAAACTGTTGAAGTTATAAAATATTATGTAATATACTGACATCTATTATGAACTTCATGAATTACCATCATAAATCCTGGCACACACACACACACACACACACACACACACACACACACATACACACACACTTATAAATTATTTAGCTTGTAGACGTTTAAATTTTAATGCAAGCCGGTGTACGTATGGGGAGAAATAGGTCGAGTTAATTATTGTTTTATATAAATTATTTCGCTTGAACGCAATACAGTTTATCTTCAAGAGGAGTGTGTGGGTGTACTCTTGACTTGCATTACGTTTCAATACAAAATGACAGATAACAGGTTATTGTCACGCTAGTTTTTCAACGAATTTACTGATATTTCTAAACCTCATCATGAAAACTGAACCATTGGTTCGATGTTAATTTATTTTAGTAGGTTATTTTACGACGCTTTATCAACATCTTAGGTTATTTAGCGTCTGAATGAGATGAAAGTGATAATGCCGGTGAAATGAGTCCGGAGTCCAGCACCGATAGTTACCCAGCATATTGGGTTGAGAGAAAACCCCGGAAAAAACCTCAACCGGGTAATTTGCCCCGACCGGGAATCGAACCTGGGCCACCTAGTTCCGCGGCCGACGCGCTAACCGTTACTCCACAGGTGCGAATGATTCAAGGTTAACCTAATCACGGAGACAATAATACTAATTCTTAATTACCTATTAATTAGTGTTGAAAAATACATGTACAGGGACATCATTTTAATTTTACTAACATTTTTAATATTAACCTGGCTATATCTTTGGATTAAAGGACTAGAACCGGAAACACCGCTTGCTCCCCCTTCCAAGACTGGAGTTCGATGATACTGGCGTAAAATGCAAATCACTTTACTAGGTATAGGAGGGAAGAAAAGTAATTCATTTATGTAAACTAGGAAATATTGCAATTTTGAGTTTCATAATTTTCATTAGGTTTCTGTTTAATCAAAATACAGTACTGTATTAACAATAAGTGTTTTTACTCACGAATTGAGCTATCCATTCGGATGTATTAACTATGCAGTGTATATTGTATTGTTAGAGCACACTAGCGTACAATATAGAGAATGAAGTTAAATTGAAAAATAATCATAATATGGATATTTAAACACATTTTTTAAAATGGTGGCCGTTCATTTAGATACAGGCTTTAGTTCTAATGTGCATATTATCCCACTATAGACTATTGTACGTAATCCCAATTACCAGGTTCGTCCTTCGTACCAGTAACTCATGTTGAAATAATTCTGTACCTACTCTATAAAAGAGACCTTACGTACTGTAAATTCAATCTTCACTTCTGCCCGATCCGAAAAGATAAATTTACTCAGACATGCTATCTACTGTCCGTCCAAGTAGTTACGTCGCAGAGTCGTAGAAAGGGAAGAAATCACGTGACAGTTAATTACTTAACGAGGCCCTTTTATTTAAGTTATTTTAAACAATTGTATGGGTATAGAATTCCTAATAGAAATTCCTAATAGAAATTAAGGTTCTCAGAAAAGAGCTCAGACAGCCCAGCCACTAGCATTTACAGAGAGGCGAATAGAAGCAGGTGGGGGAAACCGGGATGCGACGTAGGCAAATGGAAAATGATGCAATATTGAAAGCTCTTTCGTCACTGGAAAACGCGAACATATTTTTGGAGCGTACTGTTTACTATGACAGTAAGGCTACTGTGACTGTATATGCGGTCTTGGATCTGTGTGGAGGACGGTTGAACTTCATTAGCAGAAGGGGTGGGAGTGAAGTACATTAAAAAACTCAGGTACAATAAAAATTGAAGTAAAATAAAATGATGTCCCTGTATAACATTACAGACAGCTGATTAATTAGCTTACTCCTTGAAGAGATAGCAAAATATGTAGATTATGTTGAATGGAAATATAAGATTTATTATTTTGTCCCTTCTTCTTTGTTTCGGCAGGTGCTAACGGACTCACAACTGGCAATGTATTCAGATACGGTGAGATATTCATGTATAGTAACCTTATACTGATATTTTATACATTTTATGACTCGAAATAAGCCTATGTAAGGATCTGTGTATAATTGTCATACTTAAGATGAAAATTAGTCATAGCATACGTTGAAACTATTCGAATTTAAGTGTTCTGCCATTAATGAACGCCTACTAAAACGATAAAGGAACGAATGTGGAAGTTGACTGCTATTTATTTTATATGGATAAATACATGAATCATTACCGTAATTCCTCGCGTAATTTGCGCCCCCGCGTACTTTGCGCACCCTAATTTTTAAGGGATTATTTTGAACTTTATTTTTGCTCCGTGTATTTTGCGCACACATTTTACGTACATATTTTTTCAGTGTAGTAGGAATTACGTACATATTTTTTTTTTCAGTGTAGTAGGGATTACGTACATATTTTTTTTCAGTGTAGTAGGGATTACGTACATATTTTTTTTCAGTGTAGTAGGGATTACGTACATATTTTTTTTTAGTGTAGTAGGGATTTTCCTTCCCTACAGTCCATCGTAGGTCATTCACCAGCAACTGAAGTACCTGCTTCAGAAAGAAACCCCAAAGTCCCGCTACTTTAACAATGCTTGTCCTTGGTAGAGACAAGTTACCGGTATAGAAAATTAGCCCTACCGTAAATACCTACCTATACATATACTAATTGAGATAAACCCAGAACAGGACCGCTTATTTGAAAAATCCGCATATTTTACGCACCCCAATTTTTCAGTGGCCAAAGTTAATTAAAAAGTTCGCAAATTACGCGAGCAAATACGGTATATTCCAGTAAAAAGACAATTTTCATGAAAATGTCACGTAGATCCTTATTTACTTCAAGCCTTAATTTATAGAATAATGAAAATGTAATAATTAATTAAATAATATAGCTTGTTCCAGCACGGTTCAGTATCGATTCTGAACTGCCTGCTCATGCACAGATGCTCAATATGCGATCCAAAAAGACTTGAAGTGATTCTGAACCGGTTCTGAACTTCCAGTTCCCTGATCGAAAGTGGTGTGGAATTCGTTTCGGTACGAGTGAAATTGGTTCTCGATTAAGAGCAGGAACTGGGAATTCTGAACTGCTGACGCATGCGCAGATGGCTTAATCTGAGGTTAAGACTAGAATGGTTAGAGACTGGACAGGTTAAAATAAAAAAATAGTCGATCATGAGTGATTTGGAAGGTGATAGTGATATAGGCTATTTTGTGACGAATTAAGTTCGTAACATGAATATAATTTTAATAAGAGAAGAAACTCCGAAGGCCGTAAAAGAACAGTCCAAGAAACGTTCCAACAATGTAAAATCTCGAATTAGTTCTGAAAACGTACTCAACTGGCGCACGCGTCGAAAAATGTTCAGTATTAGTTCCAAAAGCGTTCTGAATTGATTGTTGGAACAAATCAGTTGTTTTACTTACTGAACAATTATTTTAAAACTGCAGGTTCCGTCGGATATACTCCAGAGCAGTACATAAAACACATCATTGGTAAGTGTTCCACGATTTTCTCTAACTCCCATTATCTTGTTTCTCATGTGCATTACTGTATAGGCTATAGTTTCTCTTTGTGATTTACAGGCTTCGAGACTTAGGACCCGATACAATAAGTTTACTGTGCATGTACTAAGATTGTTGACTCGTTGAAGGTAGCGAAAGTAGAGATGTATTGAGGTAAAAACGTTGCTGTTTAGAGTAGAGTACGGTAGTATGGGGAAACACACATATGTACATTCTGAAAGTAAATATACATTACACAATGACAATATCAAAAGTATGTGAAAAGCATTTATTCTCCTGTCTTTTATAAGCATTTGTGTTTAATTATACAAAGTGTTAATGGAGGAAATGAACATGTAGCAATTTTAATTTTTTCGTTTATCCTATTGGTCGTCCTTAGGAAGTGGAGTTACTGTACCGAATTGCAATGTACTACAATATACATTTTCAGTGTCTCAAACATAAATCCTTTTCGTTTATCTGCAAAACACAGTTCGTACTGTAAAAATCTCCGCTCTACGTCGCATGACGTGATAGGAGCAAAACGAAAAAACCTAACATCATTGCAGTCTCTAAGAGACAGTCCTTTATTCTCGAGTGATTCTATGTCCACTAATTTGCTGTTTGTATTACACAATGTTCCATATCCGTTATTTTTACATAAAATTGATTTCCACTTCTGTTTTACACGTTCAGTAACCGGTGTACTTGGTGTCTCATTAATTTTCTGTGTCATTTCCTCAATTAATTTGAGGGCTTCCGGCATCTCTTGCTCTGACTTTTCTAACCATGTAATACTGTAGTTTCAGACACAGTTTGAAAATAGGTTTGCATGAAAACCAAATTATTCGTCAGAACCTTCAAATCCAGAGCGTTTTCCTTTGCGTATTTGTTGGCATTCATTCTACAGTACCCCCACCCACTGTACGCTTTACCACTATACTCAGTACGCCGTTATGCTGATTTCCCACTGAACTACTCTATTGGGTCCGAAGTCTCGAAGCCTGCTGATTTAATTTATATTTTGTGTAGCATGCATGAAGAATCACAGTAATTTAGACGTTCCAATTAAAAAAATAAGTTTTTAAAACTTGGCCATTCACAAAAATCGTGCAATACTCTGGGAAATGACTCGTGTTATGATTATGATGAAAAAGTCCATATAAGTATACGTCATGTATTTTTTTAATTAGCCTCAGTCATACCGTTTTAAAAGTGGAACATATACGCTGATGATATAGGCGTTTAAATATACAGAAATACGATTATGAATGCATTATAAATGTACTAAAGTATATTCACATTATTATTATTCCCAAAGGACATTTTCAGTATTAAATCTGGTTTTCAAAGATCGTAAATGTGGGTGTACGACTCCAATAATGGCTGCTACTTGTATTAATAAAGTAATAAATAATCGTAAAACTGTAATACCCTAACCATATTTATAATGTATTATCTAAAATATATTACACGATGACTATTAACTCATTAGTGATTCTTAATGACCAAACTAAGCATGGATTACTATCCTCGGTAATGTTTACACTATTACAGATCATGAACATAACTAAAACAAACAAAAATACCTAAGTCTGTTTAGGATTAATTCAAAATATTTGTTGCTTAAATTTAACAAGTCTGAACGCTAAAGTTCATAAATCCTAATAGGCCTACTTACATCCTGCCTTATAAAATTTATCAAATCTATATATATAATTTGAACTGGTAATGGAAATTATACGAAAACGGCTGAACGGATTTTAATAAATGGCCCCTCATTTTGAAGCTTGGAACCCTAAGTTTTTCGGAAAAGTAGTAGTTTTCAGTGAAATGTCAATTTTCCTACATAATTTTCCTGTTTTCCAAAATTCATCTGTTGTCAGTTTTGAGAACTAATTTTGTTGACTCACGGCCGACTTGATTGAATTTCGGAACAAAACACACACTACAATAAACAATATGCTATTACACGAAGGCCATGACCTGCAGGATTGCCGACATATTTATAGCTCAATTCAATTTGTTATTAAAAACTTATTCTAAAGTGTATAATTTTCTGAGTACAGCTGTGTATTGGATATTCAAATCTACGAAACTTGAGGTGGTTTGATGACATTATTACCATTAGAAATTAAATATTATCACAGTTAATGTCATGATGCGTCTGTTCTTCATTAATTGTACGTAATATTGATGCTATATTGATGACATGAAAGTGAAACGTTTTGAGATTATGTAAGTAAATGTAGAGAATATCTTAATTTAGATCTTCATTTCTATAATTTACTGAGTGACTGCTATATATAACTAAAAAAACTTAAGTAAGATAATAATATTGTTATTAAAAATCAAATATTTTTATACTTATTAAACCAGTGGGGTTGGGTCTTTTTCATATACTTAATGGCGGTGTAGTGTATATATTGATATGTGTCATTGTCTTCAGTATTGGCTCGAGAGAGCGCAAAAAAGATAAAAAGATATTACTTACTAATAAAATAAGAGGCCTAGAAAATTTTGTAGTCTCCAGATCATTTCAGCAAGATCTGTTAGTAGGATAAAATGATTTTACGCTCTACATTTCAAGTTCTACATGCAGCAGCTATACGAAAATGCTATTGTTCGAAAGCTTAGCAAACCTGACATTTTTTTAACTTTTGCCTACAATCCACAATGACCTGAAATAGCTACTGCTATCGTCCTGATTGATACTTGCGTTTTCGCGTTGAAACTCAAAAACTGAAGTTGGATAGATTCAAGAAAAAGTATTTGGCCTAAAAAAATCCATTCAGAGGGAGTATGTTTCATTATTATGGAAGCAAATAACTATCAAAAAGACAAGCATTCTTCATTGAAAATAAATCTGAAAAATTTTTATTTGAACGTCTAACGAACTTAGTTTGCAGCAGTATTTGCTGCACAAGCCACTAGTATAATATAATGCCGTAAGTGTAATAGATACTATGAAGATTTTTTAATTGAATTTTCATTACTGATCAAAATGTATTAGTTCAAATTTTGTCTAAACCATTTTATATTGAATAACTCTTCTCAACTATCCAACTCACCTGGCTGAGAACCCGAGAAGAGCTATTCCACATCTAACGCCGGGAAAGCCTCAAGTCATACACGTTTGATATTACTTAAACATTTAAAAGTGCTATATTTATTATTAATATCAGCATTGAAATTTGTGTTTAAACTTACTGGTATAATCGTAAAATTTTTTGTAAAAATTAATAATTAATTTCATTTCAATGTGTGTAATAATTAATTCTTAATCATACGTCCAGGTACTAAAGACACGTATTTTATAATCTCATCAATGTAACTAAAATAATATATTTATTTTCTAAATGAGAATTAACTTAAATTATGTATTATAATCAAACCAAGATTGTTTTTAAATTTAAATTCACAAATTACATAACACTGATGAAATATATATTCCAGAACCAAAGAAGATTGGAAAAGTAACTGTGGATCATAATTCGTATGGTAAGTGAAATATAATTACGACACTAAAAATTATTTAACAAAAACTGATAATAAAAATAAAAATATTTAAAATATATTGAAACTGACTCAAGTTATAAATATAATATTAATATGTTTTTATCATTATTTTGTCTTCTCATAAATTGAAATAACTTTAAAATTTATCAATCTCATAATGTAAATTTTAACTTCTTAATACCCCATTAAAATAATGGAATATAAATATATGATTTGTAAAAAGAAACTAAAATAAAATGGATAAAATTAACATATCATGGATAACACAAACTGTTTAATAAATTTTACGGAATTAATGCTGTGTCCGAATGAAACCAAGAAGAGTAGTTGGCTATTATGTTATTGGAACAATGATCGAAGTGCTTTTGTACTGAACTTTAATGGAAGAAGTTAATAAAAACATCTACTGGGTGTTCATTTCAAAGTGTGTCATGACATCACTGTTGATGAGTCAGCGATTTGAAGCGAGTTTCAGCTTTTGTGTCAGAGAAGTTGCCTATTAATCAAGGCGTTCAATCTGAACTTGAGAACGTGTACGGTATAACTTGAACGTCGTAGCAACCATAACCTCTTTCGAACTGTGTTTTGCGCGGGCAAGTCATACGCAGGGTATTTGTTATCATCGGTAGGGTACGGAAACATTCCACAACACAAATCAAATGCTCCGTGTCCATGTTGACCGTCGAAATTAATGTCAAAAAATACGTAAGTAATCGTCTTAACTCTCTCCACATATCCCGACAGTAAGAAAAAAAAACCCACCTCAGTACATGTTTCGCCGTACTTGCTAGGCAACTTCTCTGGCACATAAGTAATACACCTCTGTGGAAGTGTAGGAAGATTGAATTCTCTAGGCTTATCGACTAGCCACATGACGGCATACAGCGAGCCATGACACACTTTGAACTGAACACCCAGTATAGCCAGCTTTGAATAATGCCTATGTATATTTTTCATACACAAAATGACAAACAGCACAAAATGATAACAAGGCACGAATAATCAAACCTAAGGGAAGGGTATCTTGTACAAGTAACTTCTCTGAATATTTAATTACTGTCATAAAAGAAAGAAAATATCAGTTTAAAATTATTTTTTCTACTCTCATATTAAATTCCCTTATACAGGGTAGAAGTGAAATAACCCCGCAGATTATAAGGGGCGATAGGGTGCACATAAAGTAATAGAAAACCTACATTACGTTTCGTGATTAAATTAAGTTGGAAGTTTCAGCAGTGTGGCAACATTGCCGCTAACAAAGTCGTCTTTCTTCTCGTAATAAATATGTAAGAGGTCAACGAACTCTTGTCTGTCTCTGTACGCAAGCGTTCCTTTCTCGTTACGATGTTGCAATCCGTTCGCGTGGTTCAGTGGCTTGAAATTAGTGATTCTTAAATTAACTTTACATGTAAACCGTCCGCGCCAAAAGGTTAAATGATTCCATATTAGATTTTCTTTCGATATGAACAAAAATCATGATCTTGTTAGCAATAATTAACAAACAAGAGCGTGTTAAACAGAGCTAGGAAGTTGGTACCAAAACTGTTAAGTTGTGTGAGCTTAGACTATAGGGTAAACTAGGTACTTATTGACCAGTATACGGTGATTGACCGGTTCCTTTTTTCAAGTATATTGTGAATAAACCACGATCGTGATTTCACTTTTTGCTGCATATACCTCTAGTAGCAACCCCTATTTGTGGTTAGTTGTCGCTGTTCATCCCACTGAGTTAGTGTCTGTTGTCTGAGAGGACTGAAATCGATTGGAAATGCAACTGAACCTAAACAAGTGTAAGTAACTAGAGGAATTGCTAAGAATAATGCACGCAATAATTTATTTATTCTGCAAAGAATACATAAATTCTGGTGCTCGTTTTTACACTCATAGTGTGAGAAGAGGTATAAGGTTTCCGTCCACAGAATATTATTTTGCAAAAGTTTTTATATGACATAAAAATGCCCCGCGGTCAATCACTATAAAGTGAATGCCCGCAAACTACAGTGATTGGTCGTTTATAAATTATTTGTTAGAATAACGACCAATGTGCTCTAATTCTATGTTTTCGGTTAAATGATGAGGATTTTTACAGGACTGATACTATATTTAATGCCTAATACAGGTAAAGTGAATTATATAGAGGAATCTTTACGAAACGCTATAGAACCTGTCCGCAATGGAATTGGTTTCAATGAAGCTGCCAAGAAGTTTGGTGTCCTAAAAGCAACCTTAGCGTCCAGAAGCAAATACCGTTGAAGGAAAAGTGTTCTTTGGTCCTCGTCCAGTGCTGGGTGAAGCCATTTGTAATAACATCAGAGAAATGACACACACTTGCTTCTGATAAGGCACAAAAGAGAAAAATGGAAGAAGAGGCAAGAGAAGAAAGGAAGCGAATAAGAAATGAAAGAAAAGGCAGCGAGAAGAGTTCTTTTCTTATTTTTTAACTTGGTTATTTAACGACACTGTATCAACTACGAGGTTATTTAGCGTCGATGGGATTGATGATAGCGAGATGGTATTTGGCGAGATGAGGCCGAGGATTCGTCATAGATTACCTGAAATTTGCCTTACGGTTAGGCAAAACCTCGGAAAAACCCAACCAGGTAATCAGCCCAAGCGGGAATTGAACCCGCGCCCGAACGAAACTTCGGATCGGCAGGCAAACACCTTTGCCGACAGAGCTACGCCGGTGGCGAATAGTTTTTAATGAAAAAGATCAGAAGAAGAGAAACGAAACAGACAAGAAAAAAGTGAAAATTGTGAAAATGTGTTGTTCAGTCACTAATAAATGAGTATTCAATAACTGTGCAGTAGACGGTCAATCACTAATAAGCGTGTGGTCAATAACTGTGCAGTAGACGGTCAATAACTGTAAAAGTGGACTTGTTGTGTTTATTTAATTTATCTTTGCATTAAAATTTTATTTTTTCTTTTGTTTATTGATTTTGATTTGTTTCTGAATCTTCACTTGACCCAATGCCTTTAAAATTCTCTCAATAAGTTACCACTGTTTTCCGCTATTTCATTGTTTTATTATTCATTAGCTTAAGTGGTCAATCACTATACAGTTTACCCTTTCTCTACCGAATGAAAAGTAGTAGCGAAGCTCTCATTGTCAGTCAACCAGAACGATAAACATGTACCCTACAACCAAACATGTGCTCAAATCGTCCACGGGCTTAGAAAAAGAAAACAATAAGTCAATTAGATAGATAGATAGATAGATAGATAGATAGATAGATAGATAGATAGATAGATAGATAGATAGATAGGTAGGTAGGTAGGTAGGTAGGTAGGTAGGTAGGTAGGTAGGTAGGTAGGTAGGTAGGTAGGTAGGTAGGTAGGTAGATAGGTAGATAGGTAGATAGGTAGATAGGTAGATAGGTAGATAGGTAGATAGATAGATAGATAGATAGATAGATAGATAGATAGATAGATAGATAGATAGATAGATAGATAGATAGATAGATAGATAGATAGATAGATAGATAGATAGATAGATAGATAGATAGATAGATAGATAGATAGATAGATAGATAGATAGATAGATAGATAGATAGATAGATAGATAGATAGATAGATAGATAGATAGATAGATAGATAGATAGATAGATAGATAGATAGATAGATAGATAGATAGATAGATAGATAGATAGATAGATAGATAGATAGATAGATAGATAGATAGATAGATAGATAGATAGATAGATAGATAGATAGATAGATAGATAGATAGATAGATAGATAGATAGATAGATAGATAGATAGATAGATAGATAGATAGATAGATAGATAGATAGATAGATAGATAGATAGATAGATAGATAGATAGATAGATAGATAGATAGATAGAGAGGCAGGCAGGCAGGCAAGCAGGCAGGCAGGCAGGCAGATAGATAGATAGATATTTATTTGTCATCAACATTTAAATTAGTTATGGTGTACCATAACTTATGTATACGGGTTTCACCATAACTTTCTATTAATATAACTACAATTAGCATGCAATCTCGACAGCCTGTTAAACTCATAACTCATCTACTCTCGCTATTAACCCAACTCCAAACAGTAAATTTCTTCTTATTGATCTTACATGTCCACCATCTGTTCGTTCCACACTTACGTTCCTTTCAGCATTCTACTCTTGCTAACTACTAAATTTCTACATAATTCCGTCTTTCTACATCACATCTAACTCGTAACATTTCACCCGGTTATACTCATTGGGATCTTTTTTCTACACGTCATTAGAATCTTATTAAATCTTGACCTGAGTATCTAGTTCACTTTAGTTTGATCATTCATTTCTTAACCACAATCAACACTCAGAAAAAAAAATAGAAAATTGTAAACACTATCACTAAGATCATCTTTCATAAACTTCACTACATCACTTTCAAAGATTTACTTCTTTACAGTAAACTTCAATCGGTAACTATATTTATTAACCAGCCACTTTTTAATTTCCCAACTTTTTTTTTTCAATTTTATAACTTTCTACCTGATTTCTATATCTATGATCCCCTAAACACATTTTCAAGACACTAAAACACGATTTACGACATTAAATCACCAAACTTCCTGATGTAATTTATATTTTACCGCTCATGCACCAACTTCTAAGAATATAGTTTTTTTGGCCCTTAAATGTACCCGTCAACGATAAAATACTGCCTTGTGGTGACGAAATCACTATCTCTTCACCCATCATACCTTTCGCATCCTGAAGGCAATAATATAAAAAATGATACATTGTAAATTTATTATAAACTTCTTAACTCTCAATCTAGAATAATTTACCAATACATGTAAAAATAACATACAAAGTGTAAATTATGATTATAGACTCATAACAAATAACAATGAACATGTTCATTTTATCAAAAGAAATATTCCTTCTACGTTCAGAAAAATAAGAAGAACAATATTTTTACTCTGAAAATATTCGTTCTACGTCACAAGACATTGCAGGAGAAAATCTGAAATATGATACAGTATATCTTACTATCATCAGGTGATCAACTATTTTGCCAATCTGATAGTTTATCTCGTATGTGACACATAATATTAAACCCATAATTGTTTTCAAGTATATTTTTCATTTCTATTATAATGACAGCTAGGAAGTTCGCAACGTGATTTTATTCTGATGTTGAATGAACTTGGGCTGTAACGCAACCGAATGCATAGTAGTACAGAAGCACGAGACGTCAACAGACCAGCAAAACAAACGAGTATCGACGGCTGGTAAATAAACTTGTCTTTCAACTAACATTTAACGAAGAATAATCCGGGGAAAAAATAAACGTGTTACATACTTCTGTTTGCATAATTATTTAATAATAGAGGAGTTTCCTTTCTTTCGAATTATGCATGATATCAATATTCTGTAAATTTATTATTTTATTTATTTATTTATTTATTTATTTATTTATTTATTTATTTATTTATTTATTATTTTGCTAATAACTGTAACATAAAATATAAAATATACAGAGAAACTTTAGCTCGCCCCTGAAAGAGTAGAACTCGTGCTCTGGGGCGGATTCCTGAATTGAAATTAATAATTATACAATAAAATTATAATTAATAATTATACAATACATTTTGCAATTATAGTATATTAATTTAAATTTATAATTTTTCAATTTTTATAAAATCCATACATAACTTTTGAAATTTAATACTAGAACTATTAGAATTGACAAGATTAGGATATTTAAATATAAATTTGTTATATATTCTTGGGCCTAAATTACTACTATGTTTAAATACTGTAACAGTGCTGCATTTTGGTTCAAACAATCTTAAAGAATTCATACCTTTTGTTTCATAACTATGAGAATACAATTCAAAATTATTTCGATTTTTATGTATGAATTTTATTAATACAATATAATAAATTTGTCTTACGTTAAGTACATTAAAGTCTAGAAACAAATTTTGAGATGGAAAATCAATAGGTTTATGAAGACATATTTTAATTATTTTCTTCTGTAATAAATAAAGTGGATTAAAATTGGATTTAAATGAGCTAACCCATCCTATAATTCCATACACAATTACCGATTGAAATAAAGTTAAATATATTGTACGTAATAAATTTATTGACAAGTAATTCCTCAATAAAACAAAATAATATACTATTTTACGTAATTTATTACAAAGGTAATTAATGTGATACAATATTAACAGAATAATTCACTTTGTTCAGAAAATAAAATATTAATATAAATTAACAATATTCTTCAAACTATTGACGACTGTACACAGCTACACAGAATAATACTATGCGATGTTTATGTGAACTGCGAATCGCTTGTAGTGGACGGGAGCAGGGCTAGGCGCGGGTGACATTTACGTATACTCATCGCTTACTCAACTGAAATCTACTGTTTTGGTACGAACTTCCTACCTATAATAACTTTTCAAAAGGAATTATCAAAGAACCAATTCTTGAAGGATACTTGGAATATAGTTCTTCGTATGTTTTCTTGTTACTATCACACTGTCATGGTAACCGTGTTATTTTAATTTATTCTCCCACTTAATTAGAATCTCAATCTGTTTCATGTCCCTACATCTATCGACTGTTCAACTTAAGAGTACGGCAA
Source organism: Periplaneta americana (assembly GCF_040183065.1). Taxonomy (NCBI): domain Eukaryota; kingdom Metazoa; phylum Arthropoda; class Insecta; order Blattodea; family Blattidae; genus Periplaneta; species Periplaneta americana. The sequence continues at coordinate 219,786,760 of NC_091117.1, forward strand.
CGTTAAGAAGGAGTACGTTACGAAAGAAGGTGAGTTATCAAATATAAACAAGAAAGTAAAAAGCAATGTGAAGTGTACGACATACTTTTACTTGCAGAATCTGAACGTGAAATGAATATTGAAAAGAAATACAGCACTTAATTGTAACTTTCCTTCTTTCCATGAAAATCTCCGATACGATCTGCATTTTCCAATACAGTGAAGTCAAGTCACCCAGCTCGAATAAAATTGATAAGGAAGAAAAGTAAGTGAAATTTTTGTCCTTTTTATAAATGTCGATGAAATCGTGATTTATGGTATAAAACAGTAAAGCAGGATTTTATACAGGGTGTTTCCGGGCTAGTGTTACAAATTTTCGGGGATGATGGTAAAGGGCACATGTATCAATTTGAGATAAGGAACCCTGGTCCGGAAATGACCGAGTCGAAAGTTACAAGCAAAAATAGTTGTGTGGAAATGAAATAATTTTATTCCTCTATACACGTTATTTATGTTTATTTATCTGTACATCTTACACATACTGTATTCATCTGACGTTGTTTACGTTGTCTACTTACAGTATTCCATTCAGTGTGCTGTCTGAGGGGTGGGGACAGGAAACTACACTAAAGCAATGCAGATAGCGTAACTGATGTGTAACGGACATGGTCGGTCCTGATATGCACGTCTGTAGACAGCAGTGTATGTGTACAAGTTGCAGTGTCCAGTCGATCAGTCCTAGTGAAATGGAGGAGTACACAAGAGTGGAATATGCAGGCGTGATTTTCGAATACGGATGAGCCAATGGGAACAATAGACAAGCTCACAGATTGTATCGGTCCTAGTACCCACGTAGGAGACATCCGGCCCATACCATCTTTCCACGACTGTTCCAAAAGTTAAGGGAAGAAGGGCACGTGGTGCCAAATTACAATTCCATTTCTACACAACTATTTTTGCTTATAACTTTCGACTCAGTCATTTCCGGACTACGGTTCCTTATCTCAAATTGATACATGTGCCCTTCGCCATTATTCCTGAAAGTTTGTAACACCAGCCCGGAAACACCCTGTATATGAGGAGAAAGAAAGTTAAATGTACGAAACAAAATAATTAATTTAATCTAGTGTTGCGTACAATATATTGTGCATTACTAGCATATAAACGAGAATGTGTTAGGGAATTGTTATTTAGTCTAATTTTAATTTTAAATTGTAAGTCTAAATTTTAGCAATCCCCTGAAAGAGGCTGGTATCGTGTTTAGAGGACGATTCAGTATTATATATTTTTCCATTTCCTGTATGTGTATGTATATATGTTTGTGAGTTTACGTATGTATGTATGTATGTATGTATGTATGTATGTATGTGTGTATGTATGTATGTATTTGAATAGATGAGTTGTCTAGGTGATAGATGAATGAATGGCACACATCTGACTGTATGCCTGAATTATTTACATATGTTTGTATGTCATGTACGATTAAAGGATGGCTTTATACTTCGTCCCGTGTGTAGGCCTACTCATGGAATTAATTGCATTAGCATAGTACTGTTGATAAAAGTTTCTAAGAAGTTAAAAATGTGTCGGTGTATCTTAAGGATAAACTGGAATTGGGTGGTAACTATTTCTCATTCATTACAAAGATTTATACATGCAACTACAAGACATCAATTATATAAGATGAGGTGTGTGATCAGTGTTGATTATTTGCCCTTTACGAGCGTCACTTCTTAATTTAATCCTAACGGCCACTGACGTCACCTAATGCTCAAAATATACCGCGAGATATGTACTATACACCACAAAATTGGACACATATTTTACTATTCATTATGTGCTTCCAGGTCCACCCATACATCTGGGCTTTATAGACGAAAACTTCAGAGTACTATCAGAAGGCAAGTATTATGTCAATATTAACGCTCTGTCATACGCTACAAAACTTCAGAGAAATATAAAAATGGTGAAGTTCCTAGTAATATAAGCATTTTTCACTAGCTGAAATGAAAATATAACTGGATGAATGAAGAATGTGTGAATGGTAGCGGAGGGGGGGCGTTGAAGCATACCATACGCCAGTGATGTCAAAGCAAGCGAATTTCTTTTACCTTGATGTCGTGCGCGGGCATCAAGCGCTAAGTATGGAAGGAGGAAGAAAATAAATATGAATAAGCAGCCTGTTGGATTAAGAAAACAGTGGTGCACAAACTTCAAACGAAGCGTGAAATTTTATGTTCGTTAACTATATATGGCTTCTTTCTGTTTGATATTTTATTTATTGTCTGTAAAACAAAAGTACTAACACCAATTTCTTACCATTGCAGTTTTGTTTTAAATTTTAATAACATAATAAAGAGTTAAGAAGGAATATTCACATAAATTCCATAGTATTACAATTACACTATACTAAGTGAATGAAACACATCATTCATAAAGAAAGTGATATTCCAAAGAAAGAGATTGAGTATGTCACGGTAAATTGGAATTGATATTGATGGTATCTTTAGCCTTATAAAAGTAATCAATAAACTAATAAAAACAATATTATAGTACAAGGCAAAGTTACCTAAGTATATGTTTTAACTGTAACTAATATTACATAACAAAACTCTTATCGCATTATGCTTTTAAATTGATATTGGTTCTCAACTTCCTATCATCAGTCTTTTTATTGCAAGTCTTTTTATGCAGTAATGACCATCATGATTTAAAATCTAGTATATCTGTTCCTTGCACCTCCTGCAATATGAAACTTCCAATAAAACAAAATATGCGCGGTGTGCAAAAACAGCTGACAGCCAATTTTTGAGTGAAGAAAGGATCGCAGTCCTGGACTCCGGATCTTTCTGCACTCAACAGAAATTCAACTCCATTTTTCAACCTTAGATCTCTTTAGATTGGGTTCTTTTCTACGCACAAAGGGGGGATATATCTCAAGATATATTTATAACTGAATTTCATAAAAAATTATTACTTAAATTCCTTCTGAAATCAACAATTCATTTGTGACCGATGAATCTATTTCCGAATCATGATTCAATATAAAGTAAGAGAGATCTATCATCATAATCATTTGCAAAGTAATACATTTTTCAACTCACAAATTTTCTTGAAAATAACCCAGTGTCTGTTTATGTTTTAGTAATTGGGGGTAGCAAGAAGAAGCCCTACGTTGTGAAGGAATTAGGTAAGTGCATATTCTAATGTCTATTGAAGTCTAAAATATTTTATGCAGATTGTTTATGCGTTAGCAAGATGTTTAATACTTCTAGGAGATTGATTTCAAGAGAGTATGAACATAAATATGGGAAGTATTATTAAAATTAATTTCATTTTGTATTATAATAAGACATGTATTATTAAGACACTGGAAGAGATTCAAAAACGGGCTCTGAAGTGTTGTCGGAAAAATTCACAATTAAAATGGGACACACTCATTGACAGGAGAACGCGAATTCGATTATGCGCAATGTTCAAAACATACAGAGGTGAGCCTGCCTGGAGAGAAATAAAAAATAGGTTGCAGCCGCCAAATTACTCTTCAAGGAACGACCACTCTTATAAATTGAGGGAAAGAAGACAGAGGACGGACACTGGAAAGTTTTCTTTTCTCAATCGTACTATCAGGGACTGGAATGCTTTACCTGCAGACTTACTAAAGGCTTTACCAATAACCAAAAATGTATTTAAAAATAGGTTTAAGGACTTTACTAATAGACGGTAGTGTATTATACACACTACGTAAAGGGTATAATATTGATATTTTGTTATTTGAACTGAGAAGTGTGTTGTGTCAGTGAAGTGTGTTTGTGTGAGTGAAGTGTTATAGTTTATATTGGTAGCGCAAAGTATTTGAACAGCGAAATGTTTTTGAAGTGTTAGTGACATCAGGATAATATCAGTGGAATGTGTCGTAGTTCCAATGCAGTGAGTGAGTTGTCAGTGAAATGAGTGTAGTGCTGAAAGGTGCTTGTGGTTTTAGTTCGAACTTAGGTTAAGATACAAATTAGACTTACTTTAAATGTTATTTTAAGTGATCTTGCTTCATTTAATTTGGAATGCTCCCTATTAATATTGTATTATGATTATTATTAATTATTATTATTTTAATTGTATTTTTATTAATTGTGTTTATTATTAATTGTCATTATTGAGTGCAATTAGCTATCACTGCCACCGGGTATTTACCCATTTGCAGTGTGAATAAATACATACACATGTTGAACAATGTATTCCGTTCAATAAATGTAAGTAAATAGAAATGAAAAAGTCCAAAATGTAGCAAGAGATGTAGTATTAGCGATATCAGTAATGAGAGTAATTATAATTATAATAATAAATATAATCAGGAGAAATTAGAGAAGTGTGCATTTCAAATGGTCTAAAGTCCCACGTAGGTGTAAAATTCTAGTAGTAGCCTAATCCGTGAAGATTAGGCCTAAAATTTAATAACAGGCGTTATTCTACAGAGTGATTTACGAGTATATAGATCTGACACAATTCTTTCATTAATTGTTTCAAAACGAATTGCGCTAGCGACAACTTATTATACCTAAAATGTAGAGGAATTTTGGGAGTTTATTTACCTCTATAGCAAATGTTGAAAATGTCCTCCATCCTGCATAAGGCACAACTCAACACGTCGTTCCATGTTACTGGCCACTCGTTGGAGGACTCTGTTGTTAGCTTGAATCTCCTGTGTGATGTTGTGCTTCAGATCGTCCAATGTCTGGGGACGTGTGGCGTAAACCCTGTCTTTTAAGTAACCCCATAGGAAGAAGTCCGGCGTTGTCAAATCCGGAGATCTCGGTGGCCACAGGTTCCTGGAAATTATTCGGTCTTCACATAACCGGATAAATGAAACCATGCTTCATCTGTGAACCATGTGATGGACAATATGGCAGAATTTTGCACAATGAATGTCTGAAACCAACGACAATAATTCAATCTTTTATCCTTATCTGGTTCCTGTAGCTGATGAACAACCGTAACCCTATATGGCTTTAGGCTCTCTGGCACATTGAGTAGGTGTACCCTGTCTCCTGTGACAAACGTCTTAATGATTTTTTGGGTGATTGCTCCAGTCGTGCTCTTACGTCAATAACAACAACCGTGGGAAGCCTAGATGAACGATGCTTGCCCTTTTCACTCACCAGAGATCCAGTTGTTTCCAATTTGTTTACCAGTCCCAGTACTGTGTTTCTTTTGGGAGGATTGCGAACACCAAATTCTCTCTGGTATGCCCTTTGAGTAGCTATAATTGAATTCATAATCCAGTATTGCTTCACAAGGAAGAGTCGTTGATTTAATGTGTACTGCATTTTCACGTTGACACAAAATGTCGAAAACAGCTGCCAACAATAGGAATAAAACACAAACATCTGCGCATCTAGTGCTGCCAACAATAGGAATAAAACATAAACATCTGCGTATCTAGTGACAAGGAATCGAAACTCCAGAACATTCTGCTTAATTTGGTGCTAAAATTGGGTCAGTGCTGCCAACAATAAGAATAAAACATAAACATCTGCGCATCTAGTGACAAGGAATCGAAACTCCAGAACATTCTGCTTAATTTGGTGCTAAAATTGGGTCATTGAATGAATTTCCAACGGAATAATTAAAGAAAGAAATGTGTCAGTTCTATATAAATCACTCTGTACTATTTAACAATTCCTTAGCAAAAATAGGAAAATAATATAATTCTATTTTTATTTTATTTTAGAACAAGTCGCTTATGTTAAGAAGCCATACACATTACATGAAATAGGTGAGTAACAATTCAAAAGTGTGTTTGAATTATATACTATAAAATGAAAACGAACCGAATCTACATTATTTAGAATTGCATTATTTGTTGCATACTCGAACCTATTGTTATTCATGATGAAAGATACCAATTCCCAATGAATAGCGCACCACAACCAATTCGATTTTTATTATTTTACTTATTACAGTTCAAGATGCTAGACGCCTATTCCACATCTATTTCTAATTGAAAAAGTACTAACTCCACAGAAATCACGTTTTTCGTGTGAAAATAATCTAATTCGACACACGATAATCGTAATTATAGGTTCAACTGCTAACATTTTGCGATGACAGAGCCAAAGGTGTATTATATTAATTCATTACTTGAAGCAATTTCAGACATCTTTTATCGATCGTGCAAACTATCAGAGTGAAATAAAAAAACAAACTTTCTTCTGAAAATTTGTATATCTTGGAGGTGGGCTCTTTTCATATTGGCTGATTCAATTCTCAAATTTATATCATTACATTCAGTTATCTATAGAAAATATACAGTAACCTACCTATGTGAGAACATAATAGTAGCTACACCCAGAATTTTGCTGTGGTCTACTCTAAGGGCAAAAGCGTGTTTAAGTTTTGTTAGAACATTAAAAGATTATTTCAGATTATTTTGTATACAGGATGATTCACGAGGATTTACTGTTCCTTTCGAAGCTTATTTCCGAAGACATTCTGAGCAAAAAATGTCATGAAAACATTTGTCCTAATCTCAATATTTTCAGAATTACACTAATTTGAAATTGTTTGTAAAATACCGTTATCCTTTAGTTTTAAGGGTAAAAGAATATTGCTGGTAAATAATGAACTCTTCAGGAATATTATTTCTTTAATTAGCTAGTATTTTGAAGCTAAATATGTATCGTGAATTCCATAGTTGCTTCGTACAGATTTTTTTTTTCGACTTTTAACTACAAGATTACATTTCCTTACGCATTTATCACAACTGTTACAAATCACGCTACTTTTGTAAATTCTTCAAGACTGTACATTAGGATGCATAACAGAGGTCTGCATCGGACATTTTCGCTCGAGCGCCAAGTAGTTCATAGCATAATCCGATAGGTAGCGCACATGCATCATGGGTAAAATTGTCACGAGCGATAAATCCTCGAACGGTATAAGCCGAGCGCTAGACATTCGTTCTTGTTACAGTGATGAACTGTGTAGTAACATCATATATCTTTATCATTTCGAAGCTTTGCGGTGTTTAACTAACCTCTCCATAGTACAACTACAAAACTTGCTTTAAAATGTAATATAAATGTTGTAGGGAGTGATTTTGTTTTTGCCCCATCTGATAGATGTTATTGGACGTAAATGTAATTATTATAAACGGAGAACACAATCACGATAATGCAAGAACTTTATCAAGTTTTCTAGTAATAATAATAATAATAATAATAATAATAATTATTATTATTATTATTATTATTATTATTATTATTATTATTATTATTATTATTATTATTATTATTATTATCTCTAATAATTAATGTATCAATCTTTGCGTCTGTAACAGTTGTGCGGCATGATTATTCGTTTTATTATATTTTCTGTGACGTTATCTCTGTACTAATATTGTTATTAATCTACTGCTATATCAATAATATTTTGTAAAACTTTTCTACATTGTCGGAGTATATAGGCGGAACACTATGTATGGACCTATCATATTATATATGTGGTAAATCAAATATTGAATAATTATTAATTAGCAATAATAACTGTATATCGAAGTTTTTCATACTATTTTATTTATAACTTCATGTTCCTGTTTTGGTACGTTCCATTGACTGTTCCATTAAACGTTTGTCATAAACGCAGAAAATAAAGCCTTATTTTTACCGTGTGAGCAAAACATATGTGTATCTTATCTGTCGCCTTCCATACAAGATAAGATATGTTGGTGAGATGACCTTGTACTGTGCTTCTATTTATTACGAGTCTATCACGACCGATCGTATCTCAGTCGAGGGTGCGACACTCGACCGAGTTCAAGCGAGCGATTTAACTCCAATGCAGCACTCTGATGCATAATTAAACTGTAAAAAATCAAGTTCCTAAAGTCGTATGATTTGTAACAATTTTTATGATAAGTACGTAAGAATGATGACATTTCTAGTTAAAAAAAGAAAAACAAAATCTGTATTAAGCAACTAACAACACATTTTTAACTTCAGAACACTAGCCAATTAAAGAAATGTTACTTCTGAATAGTTCACTTTCTATTTGTAATATTCTTTTACTCTCAAAACTATAGTCAAAAGGTATTTTACAAACAACTTCAAATTAGTGTAGCTCTGAAAATATTAATATTAGGACACATGTTTATATGACATTTCTTGCTCACAATGTCTTCGGAAATAATCTCCGTAAGTGGCGGTAAATCCTCGTGAATCACCCTGTATAATTTTAATTTTAGTATACAATTATGTCAGTTCCTTTTTTTTTTTTTTTTCACTTAACTTCTTATCGTTACAACTGACTGCTATACAGATGTTGTACTATACATTGTTAAACATTGGTACCTTTGTACAGTACTTCACGGACCACTGGAAGCTTTCGATGGATGGGTTGTACAGTTGGAAGAAATAAGGATGTGCTCATAACGACACGATATCCTTAATATAAAATATTTCTGCGCTATATTAAGATCACTTGATTGAAGGACATACCGAGTTTATAGTGTCAACAGATATTATGTAGTTATATCAATATTTAGGCAATAAATAAGACGCTTGTCTTTTCAGGTTATGGCGTTCAGAAGAAAAAGCCCATCATTCTTCAAGAAATTGGTGAGTGTAAAAATTTATTTTAGATTATGTCGGATGGAAAATATGAAAAACATGAAAAGAATTTGTACTAATGAAAAGACTGAAGCTAGATGTTCGTTGAGAGAAAGGCATAATACTCACTTGTTCGTTTGTAAAATCAGACAGCAATGCTTGCATCTAGTAAAATATTAAAAATAATACTCACAATAAACAGAGGAAAATATAAACGCTGAAACAACATATATCATAATGTCTAACGTCGTATAGAGATAAAGAGTTTTAAGTGCCTGGTCCTTAATATTTATTATAGTGAATAACAGTCAGTATTATTGTCTTAATAATAAATTAATGGGAGAGGACGGTATTTTTTTCGTGAAAAATGAGTGAATTAAAAAAAATTCTTTAAAATACTCTGTGATATGTGTGGAATGCATAGCATAACATTTTGTGGGTATTTGTGCCCTTATCGGATGTTGAGTCGCCATTTTTAAACTTCCTGCGTTATGGAGTTTTAAATCACTCGCCCACTTTTATTGTTATTCCCTGTAAATTAAATTGTCAAAAAAAAATTTTTTTTAATGCCCTTTAATATGTGTGGAATGCGTTGCATAACATTTTATGGGTATTTGTGCCCTTATCGGATGTTGAGTCGCCATTTTTAAACTTCCTGCGTTATGGAGTTTTAAATCACACGCCCACTTTTATTGTTATTCCCTGTAAATTAAATTGTCAAAAAAAATTTTTTTTAAATACCCTTTAATATGTGTGGAATGCGTTGCATAACATTTTATGGGTATTTGTGCCCTTATCGGATGTTGAGTCGCCATTTTTAAACTTCCTGCGTTATGGAGTTTTAAATCACTCGCCCACTTTTATTGTTATTCCCTGTAAATTAAATTGTCAAAAAAAATTTTTTTATATACCCTTTAATATGTGTGGAATGCATTGCATAACATTTTATGGGTATTTGTGCCCTTATCGGATGTTGAGACGTCATTTTTAAACTTCCTGCGCTATGGATTTTTAAATCACACGCCTGCTTTTATCGGTTTCCAGTAACTTCATTTTTTTTTTTGCCACATTGCCAGACAAAAATGGATATAATTTCTGAACTATTAAAGATACATGCATGGACACACATTCTTGAGACTATTAGGAAACTTTTCTCTGTAACAGAATTTTGTTAATTGATTTCATTTTAAAAATACGTCAGTTTGTTTGCAAGGAAGGTAATCAGAAAATTGTTATTAAATTTTAATTGTTTATTTTACAAACGTAGGGACCAATATCAAAATTCTGCTACAGACAGTTTGTAGAAAATGCTTTTGCAAATACATTGCAAAAAACTGTTTGAATCTATCTTTAGATATATCGGTTTTAGTACAATCCTTTATTGGGTACACTTTTTTTCCAAATTTGGGCCCCCAAATAATTTTTTTTTCAAAATATTTATATTTGGTTGAGTTGCTACAGCTATGAGCTCTCTACATAAAAAATATTAATATTTTACACCAAATAGGAAAAAAGTAAAAAAAAAAAAGTACCATCCTCTCCCCTTAAGAACTTTTGGAAAATCTCATATTCAATGGTTAATTTTCAATGAGTATAATATAATAATGTTTATTTATTTTATTTATTTATTTAAATTCAAATATACAGAATAAAGAAATATAATTACAAAACAAACAAAGAGAAATACAAATAAAATAATACAAGCAATATAAAAAGAAGATACAGTAGTATTAACAAAATTTGAGACCGAATGAGCAGCGCTCGTGCTCGGTCGCAGTTCAGATATAATATTAAAATAAAAAATAATAATATAAATAAATAAGTAAAATAAAATAGGAACTAAAATATAATTACAGTGGCAATGGAATTATATAATATAATATTAACACTAGAGAAGAATATCGCACGTGAAAAGTAACTACTAATATATATTTCAAAATTATAAAATACAAATATAATATAGGTTGATTAATTCATACACATAGGCTATAAATTTATTTAATCAAATTGAAGATATTAACACGTTTCTAATTTTCTTGTTATATCTTAGTGGGTTACATGTTAGAAGTTCTGGGTGTAATTTAGTTAAAGCATTGTACAACCGAGGGCCAAAATTTATGCTATGCTTTAGACCGGCAGATGTGAGACATTTAGGTTCTACTAATGTTGAATTAATATTTCGTCTTGTGTCATAATTGTGTGTCTGTAATACAAACTTATTACGATTTTTATGATAAAATTTTAACAGCGTATACTTATAAATTTGTTCAATATTAAATACATTAAATTCAGAATAAATTAATTTAGTTGGATAATCGAAACGTTTCTTCAAACAAATTTTAATTATTCGTTTGTGTAGTAAATTTAACGGACTAAGATTATTTTTTGTAATTACTAATGTAATGCTTTGTTTTAGGTACTTTAGATTATGGAATACAGAAGAAAAAGCCTATCATTATTCAAGAATTAGGTAAGTGTAGAGGTTATATTATTCGGATTATATCTGATAAAAATGCGAATGACATGAAAATCATTTCTACTAACCAAGAGAGAAAGAAGTTTTTTTTTTTCGAAATAATGCCCAATGCAAACTTATTTATTTGGAAAGTCAGACAGCAATGATTGCAACGAGTAATTTGGACACCACATAAGATGATGATGATGATGATGATGATGATGATGATGATGATACTAATAATAATAATAATAATAATAATAATAATAATAGTGAAATTAAAGAAAGGCAAAGTATGAAAATTTATACTCTCAAGTGTTTCTTGCTGTCGGTATGGGAACAAGGATTTTCGCGATGTATTAGCGGTTGTTCTGTATCGCTGTGAAACTTGGACTCTCACTTTGAGAGAGGAACAGAGATTAAGGGTGTTTGAGAATAAGGTCCTTAGGAAAATATTTGGGGCTAAGAGGGATGAAGTTACAGACGAATGGAGAAAGTTACACAACGCAGAGCTGCAGGCATTGTATTATTCACCCGACATAATTAGGAATATTAAATCCAGGCGTCTGAGATGGGCAGGACATGTAGCACGTATGGGCGAATCCAGAAATGCATATAGAGTGTTAGTTGGGAGGACGGAGGGAAAAAGACCTTTGGGGAGGCCGAGACGTGGATGGGAGGATAATATTAAAATGCATTTGAGGGAGGTGGGATATGATGGTAGAGACTGGATTAATCTTGCACAGGATAGGGACCGATGGCGGGCTTATGTGAGGGAGGCAATGAACCTCCGGGTTTCTTAAAAGTCAGTAAGTATGTACGTTACTAAGTAAGCAAGTATGTTGTGTAGGATGTAATGAACATCAACATTTTTATATTTCATAATAATTTGGTGTACGGTTTATATTTTCCAAAATCTTTAAATTTTTCTCCTCCTTCCGTATCTCCACAACTACCAATTAATCGGGCTTTCCAAATATTATAAGCAGACAACCGAGGTGATTGTTTTCCAGGAAACACTTGAAAAATAAAAGTTACACATTCCACAAACAATAATAATTCTAAATTCCCAAGGGAAATTCAGAATTATTATTTTAAACGTAAATTAAAAAATGGTTTTGAAAGCTTTGTATTCAATGCTTACTTCCAAAAAGCATAAAATAATGTACCGGTAATGCTTTGTTTTTAGGTACTTTAGATTATGCCGTGCAGAAGAAAAAACCCATCATTATTCAAGAAATAGGTGAGTACAGAGATTAAATTCAGACTACCGTCTGGTGAAGAAATCGTACATATATAGTATTCTGCCAAATTGCAGGTCTTTCACTGCAAACCCAGCATTATACAATATTTACCATTTTCTTTGTGTCCGCATATGACCCATATATCTTAATGTCGTCTATCATTTTAGATTATGGCGTTCAGAAGAAAAAACCCATAATTATTCAAGAAATAGGTGAGTACAGAGATTAAATTCAGACTACCATTTGCTAGTGAAAAAATTGTACACACATAGTATTCTGCAAATGGCAGGTCTTTCACTGCAGATCAGCATTCTCCAAAATTTTACATATTCAGCTTTCTTCATTGTGTCTGCATATGACCCATATATCTCAATGTCGTCCACACCTGTGGAGTAGCGGTCAGCGCGTCTGGCCGCTAAACTAGGTGGCCCGGGTTCGAATCCCGGTTAGGGCAAGTTACCTGGTTGAGGTTTTTTCCGGGGTTTTCCCTCAACCCAATACGAGCAAATGCTGGGTAACTTTCGGTGTTGGACCCCGGACTCATTTCACCGGCATTATCACCTTCATATCATTCAGACGCTAAATAACCTAGATGTTGATACAGCGTCGTAAAATAACCCAATTAAAAAAATATATATCTCAATGTCGTCTATTATTTTAGATTATGCCGTGCAGAAGAAAAAGCCCATCTTTGTTCAAGAATTAGGTGAGTGCAGAGATTAAATTCACAATACCATCTGCTGGTGAAAAAATCGTACATACATAGTATTTTGCCAAACTTTCACTGCAAACAGCATTTTTGCTCTTTGTCTCCTATTATGATCCATTTATCTTAATATAGTCTATCATTTGAGATCTTCTTCTACACCGAATTCTTCTCCCGTTAACTATTCCTTCCAGTGCATCCTTCAGTAGACAGTTTGTTGAAAGCTATATGCAATGCACATTTGTTTCTTTGGAAAATCAGACAGCAATGTGTCTGCATTGAGTTAATTGGATAACACAAAAAACAACAACAACGGAAGTTACAATCTTTTGCCAGAAAGTATTTGTGTTGTATTGTAACCAGTGTTGAGTCCAGCCAGTATAAGAACTTTATTTTATTCTTCAGGGGAGAGAAAAAAAAAAAAAAAAAAAAAAAAAAACAATGAGTACCGTAATCTGATTTTTGCATTGAAGTAAGAACTTGATAATACCGAGAAACTTTATTATATTTTATATGTAGAAAACTATTAATTTATAAAATACTATGTTTTCTTAAAATAAATGTAATGTGTTGGCAAAAAAATGTTTCATATTGTGTCAGTCTCCAGTGACCACAACAATCAGGGATAATTCAGACATTATTATTTTAATGAAAAAATAAAGACTTCTAGAAAAGGATATATTCAGTGATTGCCTACCGATGTTAAGAAAATAACATATTGCTTCGTTTTAGATACTATACATTACGGCGTACAGAAAAAAAAGCCCATCTACATTCAAGAATTAGGTGAGTGTAGAGCTGGTTATAGCAGATGAAAGAAATCAAATCAAATGAAAAATATTTTTTTGCACGATCGTGTTTTTTGCTATATTTACAGTTATTGCTGTTAGTCCTTGAAAGTTAGAATTCCCATACAAAAACTTGTTGCTATGGAAACCATTCTTCGTAACATAAAATTAAGCTATACTGAAACTTTAGACCCATTACAGTGCACTTTTTGTTACTTAGTTACCATTAGAGTGCAGTTTTGCGAAGGCTTTGGAATAATATGTTCAATGCAAAGTATTTTGTTTTTTAAATTATTTAAAAAATATGATCGTGCAAAAAAATGTTGTACAATACACGATTGTGAAGTGCATTACAAAATCTGGGAAATTGAAAAACTAGCTCTGTTCGTTTTTCAAACTTTTCCTCGATTTTGTAAAAAGCACTTCCCAACCTTGTAACGTAATATAATATTACAAACGAAAGAAGTTGGAAGTTTGTTGGAAGTTATGCCCAATGCGTACTTTTTTAATTGGAAAATCATGCAGCAATGCCTGTATGAAGTAAATGGGATAACACGTACAGAAAATAATAACAGTAATAATAATGGCAATAATGATGATCAAAGCTGTTGGAATAATACATTTTAAACGGTATATAGTCATATGAAGAGGATAGGGTTTAAAACTCCAATATATGGTATTGTTTTTCTAAATAATGAACAACTGTCATTATTATTTTCCCAATACATTATAAATTTAAAACTTTTTTAAACCTTATCTTGTCTGTTTACTTACCAATTGTAAGAAAGTAACTCATTTCTTCGTTTTTATTTTAGATTATGCCACTTACATTAAGAAGCCTTACACTCTACATGAAATAGGTGAGTAAAATATTCAGCGTGTATTTTTAGTACGTTTCTTTGAAAACCTGATAACCCTATGAGTAACATATTCAGCGAGTATTTTTAGTACGTTTCTTTGAAAACCTGATAATCCTATGAGTAACATATTCAGCGTGTATTTTAGTACGTTTCTTTGAAAAACTGATAATCCTATGAGTAACATATTCAGCGTGTATTTTCTAGTACGTTTATTTGAAAACCTGATAATCCTATGAGTAACATATTCAGCGTGTATTTTCTAGTACGTTTCTTTGAAAACCTGATAATCCTATGAGTAAGATATTCAGCGTGTATTTTTCTAGTACGTTTATTTGAAAACCTGATAATGCTATGAGTAACACATTCAGCGTGTATTTTCTAGTAAGTTTCTTTGAAAACCTGATAATCCTATGAGTAACATATTCAGCGTGTATTTTCTAGTACGTTTCTTTGAAAACCTGATAACCTATGAGTAACATATTCACCGTGTATTTTCTAGTACGTTTCTTTGAAAACCTGATAATCCTATGAATCCTATGAGTAACATATTCAGCATGTATTTTCTAGTAAGTTTCTTTGAAAACCTGATAATCCTATGAGTAACATATTCAGCGTGTATTTTCTAGTAGGTTTCTTTGAAAACCTGATAATCCTATGAGTAACATATTCAGCGTGTAATTTCTAGTACGTTTCTTTGAAAACCTGATAACCTATGAGTAACATATTCACCGTGTATTTTCTAGTACGTTTCTTTGAAAACCTGATAATCCTATGAGTAACGTATTCAGCGTGTATTTTCTAGTACGTTTCTTTGAAAACCTGATAATCCTATCATAAATTTAATAATTTATATGAAAACAGAAGTTTATAAATACAGGTATATATGTTGGTGTCTTCTCAACTCATGTCATGTTGTTAGAGGAATAATTATCAAGCCATAAATTCTTTTGTGAATAAATAATTTAATTTTTTTTTTCTCAGCTGTATGAATCGGGCTTGTTAGGTATGTTAGGAATAATGTCCATCATCCATCGTGTATCCAATTCTAATTATGTGTTTGTAAAGCTCTGTTTTGTTGAAGAACTATGTTTTTCTACACACTTGGTTTGGGGAGGAGTTAATTTGGGAATTTATCGTCACATAAAAATTCAATTCCCTCTCGCAACAAGAACACGAAAATGAAAATACACGGAGAGATAGTGAATACACCACTGGATAGAGCAGGGGACATGGCCACAAATGAGATACGAACGGAAGGTGCCAGTTGAGATTGAGCGACATGGCAACGTCTAAAATGTTTCTAATTTGGCTCGTTATCAAGCGTTATGTAACAGTCTACTATATACAGTCGCGAAGCTTGAGGTGATTTTTTGCGAATCTCGTGATAAAGCGCTCCAAGCGGTTAGCAACTAGAAACAATACTCTGTCCACGGTCGACTTTGGACAAAATCGTATTTCCATCGAGTGCTAGCTCGTTGCGTATTTCACATTGATGCTTGTGAAATGTTCGTTATTGGTTGTAATGAAAATGTTAATGGCTAAAATACAATAATTGGAGTAATAATATTTTACTAGAGACGTAAAAAATTAAGTTTGTTTTAATGAAATTTATTGATCACGTTTTATTTTCATTTCTGGTGGATTATTAATGCTTAGGCCTACTTTTTTTTTCAAAGGATATGTTTTTAATTATAGCTGTTAATTTTGTTGTTATTTTTATATGTTACTTTACTAGAGACGTAAAAAAAATCTGTTACAATAAAATTTATTAATCACGTTTTATTTCCAATTCTGGTGTGATTATTATTGCTTAACCTCATCCCACTTTAACTACGTAAGCCTACACTACAAGTACCGGTACTTACTTACTTACTTACTGACTTTTAAGGAACCCGGAGGTTTATTGCCGCCCTCACATAAGCCCGCCATTGATCCCTATCCTCAACAAAATTAATCCATTCTCTATCATCATATCCCACCTCCCTCAAATCCATTTTAATATTATCTTCCCATCTACGTCTCGGCCTCCCTAAAGGTCTTTTTCCCTCCGGCCTCCCAACTAATACTCTATATGCATTTCTGGATTCGCCCATACGTGCTACATGCCCTGCCCATCCCAAACGTCTGGATTTAATGTTCCTAATTATGTCAGGTGAAGAATACAATGCGTGCAGTTCTGTGTTGTGTATCTTTCTCCATTCTCCTGTAACTTCATCCCTCTTAGCCCCAAATATTTTCCTAAGAATCGTATTCTCAAACACCTGTAGTCTCTGTTCCTCTCTCAAAGTGAGAGTCCAAGTACCGGTACACGTAAGTTACTCCATTAATTCATATTTCCATTATTATTGTTGTAAAGGGAAATGAAAATTAATATTTATTGGTTTCATAGTTAATTATCGCTATAATCTTGAATGAGTGAAGCGATTATAGTAAATTTCTGTTCGTTTTACACAAACAAAAATAATATTAACCTATTTCTTGCAGGTATGTTCGAGTTTATGGCGGAATTTAATATACTTCATTAAAATAAGAAATTAACTTTATGCATTTAATATTTCAATAATGGAAGGAAGGTGTTAATTTTTCCAAAAGAACACAACGAAAGTGTAACATATTTTGTCGGCTGCTAGGAGAGAGATCTGCGATGATGAGGCGACAGTAGCGATCCTAGTGGTGGGCAACTAACCATGTTTGCATTTTTACTACATATTGAGCTTCGTGACTGTATATAGTAGACTGTGGTTATATGTCACAAAAATTCAACTACATATAATAGCGTTTACATTAGCACCTCTTCACGTAGATAGAGAACCGATTTCTTATCCAGATTTTTCTGACTTTAATTTTAGGCCCACATTTTCTTTTAATTAACAAAATATGTTCATATAACTTCATTTCTTCATCATCTGAAGATTCAGATTCAACATAGTGGCGTTCGTTCATCATTTGGGAAGTACGACAGTCTACATAATCTGTACTATTTCCCTCAACGAATGATTGATACAATCAGAAAAATACTCTCTCCATGGAGGCAGAGCATGGATGACCATAGCGAGAACTCGCCAAGCTTGTGGAGGAGGGTTCTTCGCCTCCAGAGCTGTGTATATTGGAGAGTACCGCATTCTTTTGAATCCGACAAATGCCGACGCGGCGGCCATATTTACTCCTGCGGAGACTCAGTACACAGTAAGACTTGAGTAGGAACACAGGTTTCTAGTGTGATTTTCCATCGTTATCATGAAGAATGCCGTGTTGTTGTGCAGTTAATCAATGTGTAATCAATTGCTGTTAAACTGAATTAGCATTACAGCTTATTGTCTATGCGGGTGACATGAATATATTAGGAGAAAATACACAAACTATTAGGGAAAACACGGGAACTTTACTGAAGCAAGTAAAGCGATAGGTTTGGAAGTAAATCCCGAAAAGACAAAGTATATGATTATGTCTCGTGACCAGAATATTATATGAAATGGAAATATAAAAATTAGAAATTTATCCTTCAAAGAGGTAGCAAAATTAATATATCTTGGAGCAACAGTAACAAATATAAATGACACTCGGGAGGAAATTAAACGCAGAATAAATATGGGAAATGCCTGTAATTATTCGGTTGAGAAGATTTTGTCATCTTGTCTGCTATAAAAAATCTGAAAATTAGAATTTATAAAACAGTTATATTACCGGTTGTTATGTATGGTTGTGAAACTTGAACTCTCACTTTGAGGAACAGAGATTAAGAGTGCTTGAGAATAAGGTTCTTAGGAAAATATTTGTGGCTAAGAGGGATGAAGTTACAGGAGAATGGAGAAAGTTACACAAAACAGAACTGTACGCATTGTATTCTCCACCTGACATAATTAAGAAGATTAAATCCAGAAGTTTGAGATGAGCAGGGCATGTAGCACGTATGGGCGAATCCAGAAATCCATATAGAGTATTGTTGGGAAGCCGGAGGGAAAAAGACCTTTGGGGAAGTTTGCGATTCTGAACAATTAGTTGAGTTTCTAGGTATAGATGTAAGTAAACCCGAAACAGAAAGGTCTAGTGAAGATGAATCTGAGTAAAAGAAATTGATATAGGCTAAATTTTAATTTAACTGAAAATAAAAATATTGACTTGAGTGAACAACAAGCTCTTTAGTATTTGTTGGGATCAGTATTGTTCAATATAAAACAAAATAAGTTATATAATATTTGTGAAAACTGTATTTCATATCTAATAACTGATAACAGGGATGAATCTATAAATTTTATTAGCATATTAGTGACTCTCAAGTCGTACATGGAAATGCCACGCATACCCTTATAAATTCGTGTTTGATATAATTCTAAATGCAGAAAAATGTGAAATGGTGGTAGAAAATGTATTGACACTAAAGGATTTGAAGTCTTTATTCATTAACACTTCAACTCATACGTTCTCAATTCGTTATAATATGTATTAAAAAGTCTTATCACTATTTTAGAACTAGAATATATTTATTGTTAAGAAAATTGTCTGTTATAGCAAATGCACGACAACAATTTTCTAAATGTGGCGGTCGAAATGTTGGTGTGAGAATTGCAGTAGAAAATTGTTGATGTTATCCCTATTGAAATGGACATAACATAATAAAGTGTTATCTCCCATGAGTCATTTCGCTACTACAATAATGTTTATTAATTCTTGTCTCCTGTGGTCAATAAATACAACAACGTGTATGATATCGCCTTTAATCACCATTGTTCTAGCATTACTGCTTATGCTTCTGTGCCGAGCAAGGAGTAAATATGGCTGCCGCCGTCGAGAATGCGGTACTCTCTAATATACACTGCTCTGTTCGCCTCTATCTCGCTAGCGAGATCTCTTTAAGTGTGTGACGGGCCTAATATATGCTTCTTTCCTGCATGCTGTCCCTTAGCTATTCCAAACTTCCAAGTATGGCATGGCCTTCCTTATTTCCATTTTTTTCCAGGTCGAAGTTTGTTGAAGTCTACATTGCTTGTGTATAAGGAAAAATGCAATGAATGAATTTTATTGTACATTTTATTAACCAGGCTAACCTAACGCTTATATTCTGGTTTCAGATTACAGCAGCCACCAAAAGAAGCCTAGCATATCTTATGATATTGGAGGTAAATACCATGCGATCTGAATGAAGCAACTATTCAATGACTGATCACTAAGGAGCGGATTCCTATGTAATTAAATATTCTTTTTGCGTGTGATAAAACACAATTAACAAAGTTAAACATTCCGAACATGAAGTTTCAGGTTTAAAATCCGAATTTTATTTCACATAAAAATACATATTTTCACAAAAAAAATTATGTAAATACATATTTTCAGGAAATCTGTTATAAACACATAAATCTTGAAATTTTAATAAATATTTAAATAATTTTTACAAGAACTTTTAAACATTTTAAAACTTAATCAATTATATAACTCACAAGTACCGGTACGTTATCTTTTTTAAGAATTCTTGGTTGCTTCGTGTTTCTAAGCGCTGTGTGGTGTATCCGTGATCCATTTTCGTAGCAGTATCGCCTCAAGTTCTGAGAACTGCTAGGTAGCATATCAGTGTTATTATTAGAGAATAAATTAACATGGACAAGGAGGAGAGATCTTGCAACACATAATTAGGAATGCTTATTGTTGCTGAAGATGATTTCATTCCGCGCTTTGTTTGTGAAACACAACAGATAAGAGCTCGGGTATGAACATTATTTAATTTAAACAAATCTCTCGCCTCTCGCTCATGTCTATCAATTAAGGCAATATATCTTGTTGTGATTCCCTGTTATCGGGCTTCGTCAACCGTTAACCTTCAAGATATGCTGAAAGATGATTGTTTAAAAAACGATTTGGCTTTCCTATTAGCAAATTTAAGCTTTTTGTGTGACACCACAAAAAAACTCGAAACATCCAAAAACCTCTTGTCTGAAACGGGGAGGTGCGTGCCGTAGAAATTAAACTAGACTCGCTACCAGGTTCAGAAGTACAAGTACTAAGGGACAAATTGCAGAATGTGTTTGGGAAAAACAGTGGATATAAAAAAATGTGTAAAGTTGCTCAAGTATTGGAGGATGTGCCTGTAGGTGAAATTGACGGTGTTTGTGTTTGTGACATTCCTCTCCTTAAATATGCACGTCTGACGTCCTGTGATGTGGAAAGATCGTTTTCACAGTATAAGACGTTGTTCATAGATAATCGGCATGCATTTGTGATGGAGAATTTGGAAATGATATTTGTTGTTCACTGGAATTCTCGGCCAACTACTAGCACTCAAGTGTGGTTAGTGAGTACTTAGTAATATTTTTTTCTAGCTAATTAAGGTATTTTTGTCATTTTTTTTAAATATTTTTTTTTATTTTTAGCAAATATTTTCGTACTTTTTAGCACATCAAAAATAAATATATTTAAATTTTTACCACATAAAAATCCGCTCCCTACTGATCACGGCTCAGTCACCGATGTTTTAAAAGACACTTGTAATAAAAAACAGTTTTGCAAACTGATTGCGAATAGAACAGACGATAAATTGAACAGACTTTGATTCAATTCTGGGCTTGCATATTTACTTCGGAATAGTTCATGCATGTTTTTATAATTATAATAATGACACTGATATATGCTCTGTTCTTGATATTAAATTAGTTTTTAATTATTTTCTTTTCAAGTGCATACAATTACGCCTATTTAGTTTAAGCCTACATAAAATAACGAATAAAGATAGTTTTGAACCTTGAAAGCGGCCACCCTAATCTAAAAAAATCGTAAGTTATAAGCTTCTCCAAAACTTTTAGTCTTACATAGGTCCTGCTTTTTAAACAAATCTTTCTTAATTTGCACTCATATGTATCTGGTAACCACACTCATTCTACTGTATAAAATTCAGATCATAAGGTTAAAAACTGACTAGGGTAAAACTAAACGAAGGAGTTAAAAGTATATTATTGTGGTTTATAATTATGTAGTTTATTAAAACGTAAGTAATAAAAATCAAAGGAGTTATTTTTCAGATTTGGGCGGCCATAAAAAGAAGTCCTACATAATACACGAAATAGGTGAGTCGAAAATCTTTCCATAAGTGTAGTCTAATATGTACCCTGACATTTCATTGTAAAATATTTATGAAACTTATAGATTTATTCATTATTATTTTCATTTAACACTTTTTCAAGATTCAATTATTAATTAAGTCACAAATAATGTAACTCACTTATTCAAAATTATTCTTGTACCATTCAAACGTTATCTTAATTTATTGATAAATCTTTAATAATGTTTCTTCACAGCATTAAAATTAATCTGGAAATAAAAACAGCTATTCCACCACGTGTAGTTGGTATTACTACGATGACAATACTAGAGAATTTTATGTTCAGTTTGTTGGAGTATGCCGAAAATGGTTTCACGAGACATGTGTGAAAAATGGCACCGATGTCAATATTCATAATTCATAATCAAAATGTATGTTGTAAATGTTGGATTTTAAAGTGTTTATGTTTGTCATACTATGTTCAAATCTCCCCCATTATGACAGAAGTCGACACTTCGGCATCAATTTGAATTTTTTGCAATACTGACATATAAAATGATCACATTGCTACCAGAATAAAATTGGCATGAAATGGTCCCAAAATTAACATTTTTCTTTAATGTGTCGAGATGTCCCTAAACGACTCTATTGTATTTCATTACTTCAAATCGAATATAGACATTTTACGTAATAATTGAGATTTCCTTAAATTCTCTGTAAAATATATTATTTAAAACTCTATTCTTGAAAATATATTCATTAAAATCTCCAGCTATCTATCAAGTTCATCTTCTCTTTTGTCTTTGTAAACAACTTATATGCACCTTGTTACAAGCAAACTAAATGGTGATACTGACGACGTTGTTGAAGAAAATTATGATAATAATCATAATAGTAATAATATTTGAACTCGTGAAAGGTAGTATTTAGTTATTTAACCTGGTAGAGATAAGGCCGTCAGGCCTTCTCTGCCCCTCTACCAGGAGATTCCAACTATAATATGAAGAATAAATTACAATTACAAATAAAATTACAATTAGTATTAAATTTACAATTACAATAAAAATCGAAGTACAAAAAGATCACCTGACTAATTCAAACCAGATAATTTATCATAGAAAAACAAAGAATATTTTATATTTACTGAATTACAAATTAAACCTAGAATAACAAAATTGTATAGTGAGAAATTACTGGATATTGAAATATTTAGTGACAGATTAACGAAACTATTTACAAGAAATCAATTACTGACCAAGTGCCTAGTAAGTTTGCGTTTGAATTCAATTTTATTTCGACAGTCCCTGATGCTAGCAGGTAGCGAATTCCAGAGTCTTGGCAGGGCTATTGTGGGCAGGGCTATTGAGAAAGTATTTTTGTTGTCAGTGAATAAAAGTATAACAAATGTATATCCTAATTTTGTTTCAGAATATAACAAGAAGAAGCCTAGTCATGAATATCACATAGGTGAGAGTTAATTCTCAAACTTTATTATTCTAGTCGTGAAACTTATATGCACCTTGCTACATACAAATTAAGTGAAGAAGAAAAAGAACATGAAGACAAAAATAATAATAATAATAATAATAATAATAATAATAATAATAATAATAATAAATATTTTAGGAGAAAAACCGGGTCCTTGATTCTACGTACCAAGCGCTCTGACCACTGAACTACGGCAAATTCAATCCACAACACCGGATTGAACTTTTCTCCTTCGATGTTTCGATCCGGTGTTGTGGATAGAATTCGGCGTAGCTCAGTGGTCAGAGCGCTTGGTACGTAGAACCAAGGACCCGGGTTCGATTCCCGGAGCCGGAGAGAATTTTTCTCCTAAAATATTAAGTGTGAATATTACAGATTCTGTAGGACAAATTAATATATCTATAAAAAATAATAATAATAATAATAATAATAATAATAATAATAATAATAATAATAATAATAGGTCCACACCTGTGGAGTAACGGTCAGCGCGTCTGGCTGCGAAACCAGGTGGCCCGGGTTCGAATCCCAGTCGGGGCAAGTTACCTGGTTGAGGTTTTTCCGGGGTTTTCCCTCAACCCAATTCGAGCAAATGCTGGGTAACTTTCGGTGCTGGACCCCGGACTCATTTCACCGGCATTATCACCTTCATCTCATTCAGACTCTAAATAACCTAGATGTTGATACAGCGTCGTAAAATAACCCAATAAAATAAAAAAATAAAATAATAATAGTAATAAAATAATAATAATAATAATAATAATAATAATAATAATAATAATAATAATAATAATAATAATAATGTCTAGACTTGCGGATGATCTCCCCGACTCTAAGAGCGGGTTCATAGATTTCGCTAGGGACGAGAAGTGTAAACCAATTAGTTTATCAGAAACTAACCAGAGTTCACTACTGACGGTAAATCTACGTTACACTCATAACGCATAATTATCTTTAATGTCAATAAAAATATAATTAATGTATGTCCTAATTATTTTTTTGTTTCAGAACACAGCAGTTACAAGAAGAAACCCAGCAATGAATATCATATAAGTGAGTGCTCATTCACAAACACAATTGTCTTTAATCCTATTTCTTCCTTCATAATATAAATCTGAAAGAAAGAGAAAAATGATTTCATAATACTTTCTTTGTTTAAAACAAAATTATAAACGTATCAAATATTAAGAGATCGTGTAGTGTATTAATGTACAGAATGATTTATATAGAACTGACACATTTCTTTCATTAATTGTTTCAAAACGAATTGTGCTAGCGACAACTTATTATACCTAAAATGTAGAGGAATTTTGGGAGATTATTTACCTCTATAGCAAATGTTGAAAATGTCCTCCATCCTGCATAAGGCACAACTCAACACGTCGTTCCATGTTACTGGCCACTCGTTGGAGGACTCTGTTGTCAATAGCTTGAATCTCCTGTGTGATGTTGTGCTTCAGATCGTCCAATGTCTGGGGACGTGTGGCGTAAACACTGTATTTTAAGTAACCCCATAGAATGAAGTCCGGCGTTGCCAAATCCGGAGATCTCGGTGGCCACAGGTTCCTGGAAATTATTCGGTCGTCAAAGAAACTTGCAGTTAATTCCATGGATTTATTTGATGTATGGCATGTAGCGCCATCTTGCTGAAAATATCCTTGACTCAGCTCTACATCGTCCAGTTGCTCAACAAACTCCATGAAAATCAGTCGGTACTCTGCAGTGTTCACAGTCTGGTTAAAAATATTGGCCCTTTTCACTCACCAGAGATCCAGTTGTTTCCAATTTGTTTACCAGTCCCAGTATTGTGTTTATTTTGGGAGGATTGCGAACACCAAATTCTCTCTGCTATGCGCTTTGAGTAGCTGTAATTGAATTCGTAATCCATTATTGCTTTACAAGGAAGAGTCGTTGATTTAATGTGTACTGCATTTTCACGTTGACACAAAATGTCGAAAACAGCTGCCAACAATAGGTATAAAACATAAACATCTGCGCATCTAGTGCTGCCAACAATAGGAATAAAACAAGGAATCGAAACTCCAGAACATTCTGCTTAATTTGTTGCTAAAATTGGGACAGTGCTGCCAACAATAGGAATAAAACATGAACATCTGCGCATCTAGTGACAAGGAATCGAAACTCCAGAACATTCTGCTTAATTTGGTGCTAAAATTGGGTCATTGAATGAATTTCCAACGGAATAATTAAAGAAAGAAATGTGTCAGTTCTATATAAATCACTCTGTATATTCGCTTTTGCTATGCAATTTGAAGTATTATTATTAATATAATGAATAGCCTATACTTCATGCCAATGAATTTAACACATTCTCTACTGTTGCCATATTTAATTACTTCTACCATCGAGTGAAATTTCTACGTCTATTACTGAACAAAATGTTATGCACAACGGGTGAAGAATACGGTCGTAATGAAATACACATTTCTTCTTCGTCGTCAATCGGTGAATGAATCATTCAGTAACGAAGTATAATAATAAACTTATTATACTTGGGTGTATACTTGGGTATTGGGAAAATCCAGAAATGCATATAGAGTGTTAGTTGGGAGGCCGGAGGGAAAAAGACCTTTAGGGAGGCCGAGACGTAGATGGGAAGATAATATTAAAATGGATTTGAGGGAGGTGGGATATGATGATAGAGAATGGATTAATTTTGCTCAGGAGGGACCAATGGCGGGCTTATGTGAGAACGGCAATGAACCTCCGGGTTCCTTAAAAGCCAGTAAGTAAGTAAGTAAGTAAGTAAGTAAGTAAGTAAGTAAGTAAGTAAGTAAGTAAGTAAGTAAGTAAGTAAGTATTATACTTGGGTGTTGAATGGTACATTGTGCCAGAAATGAAGCAGAATGTGACAGCAGAACATGATTACAGTTGTTCACGTATCCATATCAACAATTTAAGTCATCCAATAATATAGGAGGAAAGTATACAAACAGTAGATATTAATCCATATACATAGGTTAACTTGTTACATTCAATCTTAATAGAGTCAATATCAGCAATAAATGTAACTAGTGGCTTGTGCAGCAAGTACTGCTGCAAACTAAGTTCGTTACATGTTCAAATAAAAATTGTTCAGATTTATTATCAATGAAAAATACTTGTCTTTTTGATAGTTATTTGCTTCCATAATAATGAAACATACTCCCTCTGAATGGACTTTTTAGGCCAAATACTTTTTCTTGAACCTATCCAACTTCAGTTTTTGAGTTTCAACGCGAAAACGCAAGTATCAATGTCAGGACGATAGCAGTAGCTATTTCAGGTCATTGTGGATTGTAGGCAAAAGTTAAAAAAAATGTCAGGTTTGCTAAAATCATTTTATCCTACTAAGAGATCCTGCTGAAATTATCTGGAGACTACAAAATTTTCTAGGCCTCTTATTTTATCAATAAGTAATATCTTTTGATCTTTCCTTAGGAACTGTAATTTTTGCGCTCTCTCGAGCCAATACTGAAGACAATGACATATATCAATATCTACACTACACCGCCATTAAGTATATGAAAATGACCCAACCCCACTGGGTTAATAAGTATAAAAATATTTGATTTTTAATAACAATATTATTATCTTACTTAAGTTTTGTAGTTATATATAGCAGCCACTCAGTAATAGAAATGAAGATCTAAATTAAGATATTCTCTACATTTACTTACATAACCACAAAACGTTTCACTTTCATGTCATCAATATCAATATTATGTACAATTAATGAAAAATAGCTGCATCATGATATTAACTATAATAATATTTAATTTCTAATGGTAATAAATCATCAAACCACCTCAAGTTTCGTAGATTTGAATATCCACTACATAGCTGTATTCAGAAAATTATACACTGCAGAATCAGTTTTTAATAACAAATTGAATTGAGCTCTAAATATGTCGGCAATCTGCAGGTCATGGCCTTCGTGTAATAGCCTATTGTTTATTATAGTGTGTGTTTTGTTCTGAAATTCAATCAAGTCGGCCGTGATTGAATAAAATAATTCTCAAAACTGACAACAGATGGATTTTGGAAAATAGGAAAATTATGTAGGAAAATTGACATTTCACTGAAAACTACTACTTTTCCGAAAAACTTTGGATACCAGGCATGAAAATGAGGGGTCACGCATTAAAATCCGTTCAGCCGTTTTCCCGTAATTTCCATTACCAGTTCAAATTATATATATAGATAATCGGTTTTTTTATACTATCCAATTTAATAAACCCTATTTCACCCTGAGGTATATTAGGGTTACAGTTGGCATCAAAATACATATTTTATAACCAATAAACAATAGTAAAATTATATTATAAAATTGTGGTCACAGTTACAATTCACATGAATTATGTAGAAGAATGCACCTTAATGAAAGAATGGATCCTGTTAAAGATTAATGAGATGTTTGAGGAATAATCAATGCAAAGGATATACAAGAATGTCTAACCGTTTCAGAGTAAATACACGACCTTAAAAAGATAATCAATAGTACATTGATATAACAAAGTTTGACTTTCATTTAAAATTAATACTTAATTCATGAACAAAGGAACAGTTAAGAGTACATAATAAAAGGATATTACAAGCAATGATTTACGGTTACAAGTTACATACATGATTCAGGAACAATTACAATAATTAAAATAACACAAGTAATGACTTATAACTGACGAATAACGAAATTCTTGAAGGGCAATATATAATAGTAGGGGCAATACAAAAGATTTAAAAACAAATGTAAACAGTAAAGGAACAGTAGATAAATTGACTTAAAATTACAAGTTAAACACATTCTTTTTAAAGCAATAGGTAACAAGAAAGAGATATAATATCAATACATTGACTGTAGTTACAGATTAAATACATTATTTTAAAAACAAACACGCAAAGGATCAATAGCTATTTTCAGGCAATATATGCATGGACCATGTCTTTAATTCACATCTTCTTGACGTTACTTCGTATATTATTTTGTGTTTCAATCTATTTCAATTTGTTATTTGTTATCTATTTGTTTATCAACAAAAATATGTTTCATAAAGCCTCAAGGCATTTCTCTACATTTATTGTATCGTGGTAATTTTTGTCAATGGCAAACCTGTAATGGTTACAGGAAGAAATATATATATATATATATATATATATATATATATAGTAGCGTGAAAATTAATCCGAACACGACATATTTTTAAATTTTCTTTCATTGTTGGTCTCATAGCTGCTCATACCGCTTTAATTGACATCTGTAGTACGTGTAATTCCATTGTTGAAGGCCTGTCGTTATTGTTTTTTTTATAATATGTGACATTTTGCATGTCGTTTTTTACTTACAAGCATTTCAGTTGTGTTGAAGACTTAATACTGCAATCCTGTGTACATTCTGTCGTCTTCACAAATGGATACAACTCCACGAAAACGGTCTAAAATTATAACATTAGCAGAGCATTCTTCTATGACACAGAGGCAAATTGCTGCAGAATGTCACATCGGTTTGGCTACTGTTAATTCGACCATAAAACGATACAGGGAGACTGGATCCATCACACCCCAGAAAAAAGGAAACTGTGGCCGGAAAAGGAAGACTTCACCTGCAGATGATCATTTAATTGTCAGGAAAAGTAAATTAAATCCTAGACTAACTGCTGTCAACTTAACCCGCGAGTTAATGGCTACTACTGGGGCGAATATTCACGTCACAACAGTGCGGCGTAGGCATTTGGAAGCTGGACGAAGGGTTCGTAAGCCTATTAAGAAGCAACTGCTAACCCCTGTTATGTGCAAAAACCGCTTAATGTGGGCAAAATTACATCAACACTGGAGAGTGAATGACTGGAAGAATGTACTTTTTTCCGACGAGTCTCATTTCGAGGTCCACGACCACCGTGTTTCTTCGTACGGAAAGGATCCGAAAAAGTAACAGCAGCTCATCTCCAACAAGCACCCAAATACCCCCCTAAAGTAATGTTTTGGGGTTGTTTTACACATGAAGGGCCTGGAGAATTAATACCTATCAAGAGAATGATGAATTCTGACAAATATATTCACTTATTGGAAACCAGAAACGTACCCCAGCTGTAAAAATCATTTCCGGATGGCAGAGGTGTGTTTCAACATGACCTGGCACCATGCCATACGTCTCGAAGAACTACAGAATTCTTCAACAAGAAGAATATTCAGGTACTCCCCTGGCCAGGCAACTCACCCGACATCAACCCCATTGAGAACTTGTGGTCAATTTGCAAAAGAAGAATGCAAAAAATGGATTGTTCTACAAAGGAGAAGATGATTTCTGCCCTCATTGGTGCATGGTTTCGCGATGAAGAAATGAAGAATATTTGTGGGAAATTAGTGGAATCCATGCCAAATCGTCTCAGAGCTGTTATTAGGAACAAGGGAGGCCACATAGATTACTGAGGTATGTCTTAGATCCTTTTTTTTATCCCGTTTGAGTGTTTTTGCATAAGTAATTACGTTGTTCGGATTAATTTGCACGCTACTGTATATATATATATATATATATATATATATATATATATATATATAATAAAATAGCTATTAAACATATTATTTTAGAACCAATAAATAGTCATACTAAGAGACGGCTTAAATTTTACGAATTAATTACATTATTTAGTAACAACAATTGGCAATAAGAAATGGCTCAAAATTAGAAATCAAATACCTAATTAAAATAAAAATTAAAACCAATAGTATACTATTATAATATGCGATCGGCTTAAAACCTTTCATAATTGCAGACTATGTATTATAGACTACATGTCATTAACGAATTAGGATGGATTAAACCTCAACTGTTTGTCTGTGTTTCAGTTTATACCACCCAGAAAAAGATGCCTCATACAGTGCACCATATAGGTGAGTGAATTATAATTAGAATTATTAAGCTTAAACACACAAATCAGTGTGGTGCATATTTTTTAATTTTCTAGATACATGTTTGAAAAAATAATAATTTACAATAGGAGTAAATTATTATTTGTTCTTATATAATTCTATTATGTTTCATGATTCTGTGGGATCAAACGAAGTTTCGGGACACGAACACGGACATGGACACGGGCACGGGCACGGGCACGGACATGGACACGGCAAGAAACACAAGCATAGTCATTATGGTAAGACATTTTAAGTTAATATTTTCGACACAATAATTTAAATATGTTTTTTACTCGACCATGCCGAAATGTAGTAATTATACACCTGGTAGCAGCCCTTTAATGGACCTCATTAAAGTACACCTATTCATTAAAGTTCAGATGTTCCACCAATCAGAAAATACCATTGTAGCAATATGAAAGCGCAAGTATCGATTATTCTCGGATATGCCACGGAGGCTGGAAATCAAATATTGTCGCAGAAGGTTATGTTGAAAAATCGATCCAAAATAAAATTGAAATCTCAAATACAATATTAAAATCAGTCGGAAAAAAACAACACAGAAATTAACATCAATTCACCGTCATCTTCCAGCCTTTCACAAAGCACATTCCCGCAAAATCATTTCACCAATTGCACAATAAATCACCTGCGTATATTTGAAATAAAGCCAGTTCTGTTACTATAATAATTAGCGTTAATTGTAAATAATATTCAAATAAATTCAATTTGTCATCTCGTTTGTCAATGTCTAATTCAATTTCAAGGTTATTTCAAGATTAATGTTTATTTTACTTTCTAGATTATATCTAGGTCAATGTCGACACTAGTTTGTCGGAAAAAATCAATACATTCGCGTCTGCGCACATCTCACAATTAACGAGGTATTGCACAAGGTCAGTTCCGCTCCTCAGTCAGATAAGAATAACATGAATACTTATGAATAATTTCAAGTTAGAAATATGGTCGAGCATAAAAAGTCGTATGAAACTTGACTATAATGGTAATTAAGACGCTCGTATGAAAATTATGAAACTCGCTTGCGCTCGTTTCATAAACAAACATACTTGCGTCTTAATTACTACCATTATAGGCTCGTTGCATAATGTACTATTATAACACTTAATGAGACTAAATGAGTCTAAAGAAAGCCACATCGTTTATCTTCATATTAAATCAATTCCTGTTATACGATGACGTTTTAATCTTATGATTATAAATGAAGATTCTCAACTTACTTAACCTATTTATAAAATTCATACCCCTATCGACAATTGCTTGACTTCCCTTTTCCAGGAGTTAACAATGTCTGTATGAATAAACAAACACGTTGTATAATTATATAGGCATATAGTGAAGTGCTTTGTATGAAGTGTCGCATTGTGTGGGGTAGAAACATAGACATTACGACCAAGTGAAGAGAAGCGAATAGAAGCATTTAAAATGTGGATATGGAGAAGAATGGAGTGTGTGAAGTGGACAGACAGAATAAGAAATGAAGCTGTGTTTGAAAGAGTAGATGAAGAGAGAATGATGCTGAAACTGATCAGGAAGAGGAAAAGGAATTGGCTGAGTCACTGGCTGAAAAGAAACTGCCTACTGAAAGATGCACTAGAAGGAATGGTGAACGGGAGAAGAGTTCGGGGTAGAAATTAAAGACAAATCAAACATTTTTCTAGATATTTCAATATAACAGCAACTTTAATACTATCGCATGAATTAACTTGCTCTAAAATTTTCATCAATCTGAATTATATTCTAGTTAGGTGTATCAATGGAACGAATCTAAAAGATACAAAACAAAATCAAAACTTAATTAATAGCTTACAATACAGTAAATAACCAATCTTCCAGATTCAATCAATAGCTAAGAATTCCTTATCCATCGGAAAAATCTGTACTAATAATACATCTGTACCCGAAATTTTTCTGGTAATTTTCGATTTTCCAAAAATAATTGTTCCTAACGTATATAATTAACCACCCTGAAACCGAAAATCGCTTTTTTGAAATTTTTGTTTGTATGTCTGTCTGTATGTTTGTTACCTTTTCACTCGATAATGGCTCAACCGATTTATATGAAAATTGGAATATAAATTAAGTTCGTTGTAGCTTAGATTTTAGGCTATATGGCATTCAAAATACTTTATTTAAAAGGGGGGTTATAAGGGGGCCTGAATTAAATAAATCGAAATATCTCGCTTATTATTGATTTTTGTGAAAAATGTTGCGTAATAAAAGTTTCTTTACAAATGATTTTCGATAAGTTTTATTCTTTACAAAATTTTGATACGACTGGTATTTAATGAGATAAATGAGTTTTAAAATTAAAATAACGCCATCTAAGACGGTGCAATGAATTAAGAACAAATGACTTCGTCTATAAGGGGCCTTGGACATCAACAATCGAAAGCTATTAAATATAGCCTACAGAGAATGTTTGTGTGTTTGTATGAAGTAATATCAGAAGCTAAATTAACCGATTTGTATAATTAATTATTATTTCACCATTGGAAAGTGTAGTTTCTCTAGATAGACATAATGCTATAATGTTATTACAGTAACGTCTGAGTAAATCGAGGACAGGTAAGATTAAAATAGCTTCTTATGCACAGAAAATTTGTTAGGCTATTATGTACATTCGTTTTCTGTATTTCTTAAAATAATATTTATGTACGCTCATTTTAATCTCAGAGAATTAACTTACAACGAAAGTGTATTGATTTAGTATGCAGTAATAGTACGTTAGCTTAGCAATCCATTATTTTATAATTCAAATTTTAACTATGCTCAATTGAATCGTGTTAAAATACTTAAAATATATATGCAATAAATGCAATGCAAAAAAAATTGAGTAATGAGCGAAGTAGATTATCTTGCGCTGTTGTAAAAGTTGTTCCCTGGATCAAACGTCCTATTTTAATTATGAAATTACTTTATATTTATTTCTAACAGGTGCAGCGGAGCGCACGGGTATGGCTAGTAAATAAATAAACCATAAAAACCTATAATTATTACGACCAAATCAATGGCAAATCTGACTCTAGGAATATATATATATATATATATATATATATATATATATATATATTATTCAGAGATATGGAAATCTCAATTAGTCATTGCTTCCCGAATGGAAGGATTACAGTGTTAAGTGTATGATATGGCTGACTTTCCACGTGCAATGTAAGAGGAAAAACGATGAACGATATAGAGAAAGAATGGAGAGGCACGACGATGATAAGATAAAAAAATTGTGAAAAGAAAGCAGGAGGCAACCACTGCATCTTCCGGTGACCATCTGGGAGGAAACGACTTCGACCAAAGGAAATACACAAAGAAAAGAACAAAAAATAAATAATAAAAAGAACAATAAAATAATAAGTATTATTTGTGTCAAATAATTATCTTTGTTTGTGTTAAGTATGTGTTTAGATAACTCCCTGAGCACGAGTTTTTACTCCTTCAGGGAAGAATTAAGACTGTAATTTTGTAGGCCTACATGTTATTTTACTAACAATAAACAACATCAATAAACAACAACAATTTCTCTTTCAGTTGGTGGTCATGAATCCCACATGCCAGGTGAGTGTCACGAAAATAGTTATCAGTTCACATTTACAGAATTCTGGGTGTCCGTCTAAGAGGGCGACTACAACGAACCAGGTGCGTCAGTCTTAATTTCGCCCATTTATCTTCCAGAATTTTCAATACATCAGCTGTTCTCATTCCTTTAATATTGTACAGGGTGTTTAAAAAATACGGGGCATAATTTCAGGTATGTATTTCCCACATGTAGACAATCAAAATAGTTCATTACAAAATGTGTCCGGAAATGCTTTATTTCCGAGTTATGGCCTTCACAACCGGAACATTTTTCTTTCCGCAGGTCTTTGCCGTCAAAGGAGACATTAAGAGGGCACTCTGACAGTTCATTCCGAGGCGAAGGTTACACTCAGTGTTGTGTAGGCGTTAGACTGTGCGACATGTATTCAAATCAAGAGCTGGCAGAGATACACTTCATGTACGGTAAGGCGGACGGCAATGCTGCGCTGGCTCGTCGTTTGTACCAGGAGAGGTACCCATAGCGACAATGTCCAGATCGGAAGACATTTGTACGTCTCCATTACCGTCTGTGCGAGTATGGAAAATTTAACTCTCCTGGTTTGGGAAGGGGACGACCAAGATCTACAACTCCAGAAGTACAGGAAGAGATTCTGGAGGCTGTGAACATGACTCCTTCTATCAGCACACGAAGGGTAGCGTTGAAAGTCAATGTTCCTCATACGACTGTCTGGAGACTGTTGAAAGAGTAGGTATCAATTGTATCCTTATCATTTGCAACGTATACAGGCCCTGTTACCAGCAGATTACCCTACACGAGTTAGGTTCTGTCAGTGGTTCTTGCAGCAGTGTGGTGTAAATCCGAACTTTCCTGCCTTAGTATTATTTACAGATGAAGCACAGTTCACACGAGATGGCATAACAAATTTCCACAATCAGCATGTATGGGCGTATGAAAACCCACGTGCAACTGTTCCATCTCATCACCAGGTGCGGTTCTCCCCCAACATGTGGGCCGGTATCATTGGTGATCGGTTAGTTGGACCCCATGTACTTGTAAACAGACTTACGGGGCAGGCGTACACAAACTTCCTGGAAAACACCATACCTCATATTTTAGAAGACACTCCACTGATCAATCGTCAACATATTCACTTCTTGCATGATGGCGCTCCTGCACACTTCAGTCGTACGGCTCGCCGGTACTTGGATCGTAGGTTTCCTGATCGATGGATAGGTAGAGGTGGCCCAATTGCTTGGCCTCCACGCTCACCTGATCTGAACTCTCTCGAGTTCTACTTGTGGGGCCATTTAAAATCATTGGTTTATTTGTCTCCGGTGCCTGATTTGGAATCCCTTCGGAATCGAATTGTGGCATGTTCTGAGGACATACGCAATACTCCTGGAGTTTGGGATCGTGTTCGCAGGTCAATGAGACA
Organism: Periplaneta americana; assembly: GCF_040183065.1. Taxonomy (NCBI): domain Eukaryota; kingdom Metazoa; phylum Arthropoda; class Insecta; order Blattodea; family Blattidae; genus Periplaneta; species Periplaneta americana. Next base: position 219,821,822 of record NC_091117.1, read on the forward strand.
TCGATGTGAGGTCTGTATTCAAGCAGGAGGTGGACATTTTGAACATCTTCTGTAATGACAACGACCTGCGGAAAGAAAAACGTTCCGGTGAATTTCAATGTTGTGAAGGCTATAACTCGGAAATAAAGCATTTCCGGACACATGTTGTAATTAACTATTTTGATTGTCTACATGTGGGAAATACATACCTGAAATTATTCCCCGTATTTTTAAACACCCTGTATTGCCTGCATTTAGTTTCCCTGAATTGTCCCTGATTTTTTTCTGTGATCAACATTTATTTTATACAGTATGAACTGTAAGTAATGGCATTCATTTCAGAGATTTATTCTTTGAGATATTTCAAACGAAAAAGCTTAATACAATTTTGCTCCTTTTTGCTTCCTTTTGAGATAAGAATAAATTGTTTGTAGTACTGTAGATGTCATAGAAAAGTCTTAAAATGAAATATTAATCCTTTAGAAAATTTTCCCTTTAATAGCTTGTATGCAAACTGTTGACGAAGCATAATTTAATCATTTAAATTCTGGTTCTAAATTCAACAGTAACTTATTTGTAGTTATATCTACAATTGAATGTAATAAAATAATTACGTATTTCTAACGCCAGATTTTAAATGTTCTTTGTTTAGAAAATAACTACGGAAGCGGCAATATGGGACTAGAACTGAGATTACAAGGTATGAATTCAACAAACTCGTGTGCTTATAGGTGCGAGTTGCGACCTATATTATACAGTATGTCATTTTGATATTCATACACTTGCATTATATAAATAAAGCAGTAAAATTTTCATATAAAAATGACTCTAATTGAATCTTTTGTTTAAGAATAATTTTCCGGATAACATTTATTTACATAAGAAATTCAAATTTAAATTAAAAAATGACATTCTCGTTCATGGAATTGCTTGTTGAACACCTGTCCGGTTGCGCAACTTCGGCTTAAACCATAACATATAGTAAATATTGTAACTATGCTGTTGTAAAATTGACAATTAATATGTAATGTATTTATTATTATTATTATTATTATTATTATTATTATTATTATTATTATTATTATCATCATCATCATCAGTTATCTCTATCATCATTGCTATCTCTGTTTTTCTTTCTTTCTTTTTCTTGTATTAGCTCGATGAGAGGTCTATATTGTTCTTTTGACTCTGTTGACCCTCTATAGGGCTTTAATTTAATTTGTATTATTTTCACCAGCGTCTGTATTTCTTTTTTGTATTTATATGTGCTATCTGGTGGGATGGAAGAGAAGGCCTTATGGCCTTAATCCTGTCAGATTAAATAAATAAATAAATAAATAAATAAATAAATAAATAAATAAATAAGTAAATAAGTAAATAAGTAAGTAAATAAATAAATAAATAAATAATATGTAAAAGTAAATAAAACCGACATTTATTTAACATTTAAAATTTAAAGAAACAAAACATATTGTACCTTTTCTTGTCACATTCTTTTTCATACATATAGAATGAGAAAAGTAATTAATTATTAAAATAAATATGTCACTGATCTTGAATATTTTGTAGACTAGCCCTTGGCTTTTAATTAACAGCTTCACATTTTCGCTGCATGGACCTTACAAGGGGTTCACACTTTTGATGGCTGATTTTTTACCATTCCGTAGCAATCTTCCTTTTCAATTTTTTTTTTTTTTCGAAGAAAGATGTTTTCTGTAGACCCTTGGCTTTAGATAAGCCCATAAATGTTCAATAAGTCTTAAATCAGCAAATTGAGGAGGAGTTCTCAGTAGCTGAGGCACGATTTTTTAATATTTTGTTTGTTATCTCATCATACCCTGAGGATATTTTTTTCTTATTTTAGATTATAATAATAAATACTTTTGACCCAAAATGCAACTCACTTTCTTATTCGTACGCTCTAGTACGTAATAGGCGTGTTTGCATTTCTTGCAAGATACAAACAAGTGTGCAACAGACAAGGCACAATTTGCTCGTTTGTTTTCTCCGTCAGGTAGTGCTTTTCAAGTTGAGTGAACATAAAGAGCCCAGATCGGACCTTAAGACGACAATTAGTGTCAATCTAGCCCTAAAGGGATATTTATTTTATTGGATTATTTTACGACGCTGTATCAACATCACAGGTTATTGGTTATTTAGCGTCTGAATGAAATGAAGGTGATAATGCCGGTGAAATGAGCCCGGGTTCCAGCACCGAAAGTTGCCCACCATTTGCTCGCATTGGGTTGAGGGAAAACCCCGGTAAAAACCTCAACCAGGTAACTTGCCCCGGCCGGGATTCGAACCCGGGCCACCTGGTTTCGCGGCCAGACGTGCTGACCGTTACTGCACAGGTGTGGACCTACAGAGATATTAAAAAATATATATATTCATACTTAATGTTGATTTGCTGACATGCTCAACAGTCAACTACTTACAAAAGAGCCGTTCAGAGCAAAAGTGGTGTAAATCAAAAATGGGTAATGAGGGTTAAAGTAAACATTCTGTAAAATACAATCCAAAGTAGCAATTAACATTCAATTAATTTAAACTGGATAGCACGAAGGACATATTAACTGCTACTTTGCGCTGTATTTACAGAATTTTTACTTTAAACCTCATTACCCAGTTTTGAGTTACAACATTTTTGCTCTGAACGGCTCAAATGGCTTTTTAAGGAGCCCTCACATAAGCCTGCCATCGGTTCCTATCCTGAGCAAGATTATTCCATCATATCCCACCTCCCTTAAATACATTTTAGTAATCATTGTCCTCCCATCTACGTCTCGGCCTCTCCAAAGGTCTTCTTCCCTCCGGCTTCCCAACTAACACTCTATATGCATTTCTCGATTCGCCCATATGTGCTACATGCCCTGCCCATCTCAAACGTCTGGATTTAATGTTCCTAATTATGTCAGGTGAAGAATACATTCTTATTTTGGGACTAGCCGTACCCGTGCGCTCCGCTGCACCCGTTAGAAATAAATATAAAGTAATTATATAATTAAAATAGGACATTTGATCCAGGGAACATTCGTGTTTGATAGAAGGATAAATCGTTTATTATGTTACTTAATTTAAATTTAATTAAAAAATTAAAATGCGATCATTTTGATCCAGAGACCACTCATTTGGTCATAAAAATTAGTTTAAGAAATACAGGAAACGAATATACAGAATAGCCTATCAAGTTTTCTGTGCATAAGAATATATTTTAATCTTACCTGTCCTCGATTCACTCAGGAGTTACTGTGATAACATTATAGCATTATGTCCATCTAGAGAAACTACACTTTCCAATGGTGAAATAATAATTAATTATACAAATCGGTTAATTTAGCTTCCGATATTACTTCATACAAACACAGAAACATTCTCTGTAGGCTATCTTTCATAGCTTTCGATTGTTGCTGTCCAAGGCCCCTTATAGACGAAGTCATTTGTTTTTTAATTCATTACACGGCCTTAGATGGCAGTTATTTTAATTTTAAAACTCATTTATCTCATTAAATATCAGACCTATCAAACTTTTTCACAGAATAAAACTTATCGGAAATGATTTTTAAAGCAATTTTTATTATGTAACATTTTTCATAAAAATCAATAATAAGCGAGATATTTGTATTTATTTAATTCAAGCCCCCTTATAACCCCCCTTTTAAATAATGTATTTTGAATGCCATATAGCCTATAATCTAAGTTACGACGAACTTAATTTATATTCCAATCTTCATCGAAATCCGTTCAGCCATTATCGCGTGAAAAGGTAACAAACATACAGACAGACAGACATACAAACAAAAATTTCAAAAAAGCGATTTTCGGTTTCAGGGTGATTAATTAGGTATATATGCTAGGACCAATTATTTTTGTAAATTCGAAAATTACCAGAAAAATTTCGGCTACAGATTTATTATTAGTATAGATTTCGTAACAAGCTGTTTCTATGGTGATGGATTCACCGTTGATAAAATGTGTAGAATTCGTACAAAATCATTAAAAAAAAGCTTTTTAAATGGACCAATGGACAAAATCGTTGTAATAAATTTGTAATGTATCAGATATTAGTGCATATTTGTATTTGTACCTCATTAACTATTTCTGCTTAAAAATTCGAGCTAAAGTAATAGTTATTTCTTTCATTCCTTGTTCTAAAGCTGATCTCGGATTTTTAGGCACCTAACATTAAAAATAACACAGGGTGTATCTAAGTGGATGTGATGTGAGATAGAAACGTTTTGAGCCCATTCACAATACTCGGAAATCTAACAATGGAAAGCTATGTCATAGTGAATGGAGAATCCATCGAATGAAGAGCATTGGAAAATACGTTAATATTTGAAACTGTTCAGTTGAACGTGCGTTTGGAAAGCGAAAACCATCTACAAAAATACGTAAGCGGTAGATAATTGTAATAAATGTCTCGAACTTCGTTAAACTTCAACGGCGAACACGACGTTCTCGTCAACTACCGTTTTCAAACACAACAACATTATGTTATAGTATGGTGTTTTGTAATGTTACAGCCACAGGTATTTGGGATATTAACTCTTAGTACCTAAAAATCCGAGATCTAATAAAATCTAGATATATGATTAAATATCAACTGCTAAATATTTGTACATTTTACATTCAAATCCTGTATCAGACATTACTCTCAAATGCAATGTTTTTATTGAAAGGAGCAAGATTTCAACGAAGTAACGTAAGAAATATTGTTTTATTTATAGGAGTACGGCAGAGAGATTCAATGTTTGGTGGAATTATACAACAAGGAGGAGGTAAGGAAATTTTCCCAAATTTATAAAATACAGAACTAAAGCAATTTATGATGAAAGAGTGATGGAACGGAGAAAAATTCTCTCCGGCGCCGGGATTTGAACCCGGGTTTTCAGCTCTACGTGCTGATGCTTTATCCACTAAACCACGCCGGATACAACCCAGACGCCGGTTAGAATCGTCTCAGATTAAGCTCCATCTCTTGGGTTCCCTCTAGTGGCCGCCCTCTGCACTACGTCATAGATGTCTATGAACGCAGGACCGAAGTCCATACATGTGTTGAGGTGCACTCGAATGAGTGACTGATTGGCCGGGATCCGACGGTATGGGCGCCGTCTTAAATACCATATGTACTTCGGTACATCAAAAAATATATATGATATGCGTAATAAATCACTTTGTGATTTAAGACGGCGCCCATACCGTCGGATCCCGGCCAACCAGTCACTCATTCGAGTGCACCTCAACACATGTATGGACTTCGGTTCTGCGTTCATAGACATCTATGACGTAGTGGAGAGGGCGGCCACTAGAGGGAACCCAAGAGATGGAGCTTAATCTGAGACGATTCTAACCGGCGTCGGGGTTGTATCCGGCGTGGCTTAGTGGATAAAGCATCAGCACGTAGAGCTGAAAATCTTGGTTCAAATCCCGGCGCCGGAGAGAATTTTTCTCCGTTCCATCACTCTTTCATCATATGATGACGCAGAATATCTGCATGGAAATACCATATGTACTTCGGTATATCAAAAAAAAAATATATATATATATACATATATATATATATATATATATATATATATATATATAAAGCAATTTAATTGTAGTTTTCAACTTGAACTCAATTTTTGTTACAGTAAGAGGTATTTTGGTTTTTAAAATCGATATTTGAGCATTTTTAATTTTAAAATTTGTAATTTTGATGTGACCTCTGTGATAGGATTACACCCAATTCGAGTTGTAAATGTGTTAAACTAATTAAGATTCTTAAAAGTGAGCTACTTCCATGTCCAGACGTAGTAGAAACCTAATTTTAATTTTCCACAATTGTTTTTAAGAAGTTTGATAACTGATTCTTATAGTAAATGTCTGCTATTCTTTCTCAAAATACTACAATTTACTCATTTCATGTATGTAAAAAATCCTAGTGTCAGTTTTTATAAATATAGGTTACAGTAAATATCAGTTATATTATTATAAATAATACAGTATAGTCTAATCTACAGAAAGGAATAATAAAAATATGTCTTAATAAGCCTCGGTCCCAAGTGGTGACGGGATTTTTCTCGTTGCCAAACTTCCAGAACGGCCCCGAGGTTCACTCAGCTTCCTATAAAATTGAGTACCGGGTCTTTCCCGGGGGTAAAAGACGGTCGGAGCGTGGTGCCGACCATATTACCTCATTGTAGTGCCGAGGTCATGGAAAGCATGGGGCTCTACCTCCATGTCCCCCAAGTGCCTTCATGACGTGTGACGGGGATACCTTTACCTTTTGTTTCTCCCTTAGAGCTGTTGTATTCTGAATTTAAATTATCTAATATTCATCAAATATATAACAATGTCTTACAGAATTTTTGTATATAAAACCAAAATATATTTAATTCGTATTCACATTAATATAAAGCTAATAGATCAGACAACATATGCTTGACAAATCCTAAATGTACCACAACTGTAGCCTATAATCACAGTAGGCTCTATAACAAGATAAAAGCTAAATTCCGAAACATTAAAATTTCTGATGTCTCTTTTTTTTTAATTCAATTAAAATTATTTGTAAGGAGAAAATATAAAGTTTAAATTATTCTAATGTCTGTGTAATTTTTATTATATTAATTAATAAAATACTTATCTTAAAAATTTGTGAAATGACCTTAGAGCACTCTGGGGGTTTTGTTCTAGCAATACCTTGTGTAGCTCGATCGCAGGACTTCATTTACGTCCCGAATACACAAGTCAGCATACATATCATAGGGTACCAGAGATCAGTCTCCAGTAACGGTTCTGCAATACTTGGATTCTTTTTACTCGGGTGGAAGATGCACATCCCTAAATTGGACATTCGTATTGCCAGATTCCACTTTTTCCTGTTTCTATTTTTTTCCATGTTAGACTCTCATCTTCCTCCACAAAATTTTGAGCTGGATGCATGATATATTTCCTACGTCACCCTAAATTATCTAGTATGAAAGTTTGCGTGGATGTTTCAACAGACATTGAAAAGGATTGGACAATAATTATTTGTAGAGATGTGATTCTTTTCTCATTTCAATGACAGTAATGTAATTTTCTTAGACAAAACTAATTAGCACACTTAAATTTCGATGCAAATTATTATTAATGACAATATACATAGGTAGAATAATAGTAAAATTTTAGTTCTGAAATTCATTTTTATATAAGGAGATTAAAATATAAATTAAATTTTTATTTTTATGAAACATTTAAGAAATGTACAACATGTTTACCAACTGATCTGGAAATTTGTGTGTACATATACTGTTATTATGCCAAATAATGTTTAAAAAAAATGAAAACTATAGGCTAGGTTGAATACGTTAAAATATTCAAATTTAATTTCACTGCACCTTTAATTTCTGAGTTTTACGCTGAATTGAAAGAGTGTGTCATTTTCTGATAATAACTCTGTAAAAAATCAGAAAGTTGAAACTAACCTGTTTTGAATGTCTTTACAGACTTTGCTTCTCAAATTATGAAAGTGGCCACAAAACTGAAGAACGTCGGACAAAGTGGAGGTAAGGAAAGACATCAGTGGAAGTCCACCACAGAATGTAATGGCATTACATTTCAACAACGTAACAAATGTTATCGTGATTATTAGAAGTTTCAAGTACGTGTTTGCACACTTACGTAATACATATTCTGCGCTCCAGATTTCATAAAAAGCATTTGAGACACAAGAATGAGTCGCATTGAGAGATGCATATTAAAATCATCATACACAAAGCAGTCTTAAAAATGAAATGCAAATATCGCATTAGCCTATTTTTCACTTCTCGAAATTGAGATGATGAATGACGCAATTTGCTTATATTCCTATTGGTTTATTATTATCTTTGTAGTATAAATTATTTCCGGCATTTCGTTTACAAAAACACGTTGCACGGTATCGATTATGAACACTTGTTATCATTAATTAAACATTAATGGCCAATTTGTCCAATTAATGTTTAATTTTGCTTAACGAATGTTAAATTTTTAACGCTTTGTTAATGTATTTTCCATTTGTTCAACATAATTTTGTTTCAGATAACCACTAACTATAATGTCTGTTAGCACTATTTTAACTACTCAACAGCAGTTGGTAATGATTCTACTCATGTAAGACAATTTTTGATTGGCTAAAATTAATCTTTAAATTCTATATTATAGTGAGTCATGAAACTTGCATAAAATGACAACCTGTTATAGTAGGCCACGCTCCATAAACAAACAGTTGACAAATGAAAGTTGTAGGTAACGTGCTGAATAATAATTACAAAGTAAGGTTATATTTCCTCATTGCTATTATGGATACGAAATACGAAAGAAATAAAATAACACTGATGTATTTAAACAGTCCAAAGTAATTTTTAAATGTTATATTACCAGTCATATGTTAAACATTCCCTACAGAGAGACACAAAATATTAATTTCCTGTTCGAACAGCTGTGGAGACATCGGCCATATTTAACTAACTGTTAAACGAGTTAACTGCCCGAAATCCTACATTTAAAATTAACAAACTGTTAACAATCTGTTAAACCAAACTGGTGTTGAAAACATACAATTTTATTAATTAACAAACTGTTTAGAGTTTAACAGTCGTTAAATTTTCTAACAATACTTTGAAAAACCGGCCATAAGTATTCTAGTTTAACAATGTAAGATAATATAAGAGCTGACAATTGATTCGGTTATTTCAGAAAACACACAATTCCTTTCAACTCAAGACGAGTTTGAAGTGTTTCTGACAGTAATATATGTATTTACACGTCTGTAGGAGAATTTAAACATATCGTCTTATTTTAAGTGATGATTTCATAATAGTATTTTGCTAAAGATGTTGAAATCAGTATATTTTATTGATATATTATTTTTGTAGCGTACCAGAGGAGCTGTAGTGTTGAGATTCAATAAGCTGTCAGTATTTTCTCTTTAAGATAATTTTGACTTTCTCTCTTTATTATATAATATGAAGGACAAAATATATTACGTTCCAAGTGTATACTTAAATATCTCTCGTTCTCATGAACTTGCTTGTACATACAAAATAATTGCAAACTATTATAATATACTGAAATTGTTTTGGATATTTCAGGCACAACACATGTCCACGAAATTTAGGGCATCCTGGCGCTCACAAATGTAATTATAAATATTGAAATTGTTACGAAAAATTGGCCCTAAATGAATAAGTAGGCCTACCTACGAACATCCAAAAAATTTATAAGTTACAGACAGTTTTTTTTTACAGTTCTCTCAAAATCCATAGCTAAACAGACGTGTGGTTCCTCAAATAACTGATTCAATTATGACTATGTCCTGCACTTTATTTGTCTGTTTCAGGGATGCAGCCTAACATGCCTCCACTATTACCATCTAATCCGAGACCAAATGTTCACGTCGGTATGTAATGTGAAACATCTACATTTGTATCAATCATTCTCTTATCTTCACAATCAATCCATGTCTTTAGATATAAATTTCATCCGTCCTTCATTCATTCAGTCACGCAACCATCTTTCGCGCTGTGTCTACCTACCTATTTACCAAATCACCCATTCATGTGTGTACTTATATTTTTACTTAGGTACACGTAGCACATTCCTTTCTCACAATGTACATATTAAATGTCAACTTATATTTTGTTACACATTGAAAGACACTTTTTCAGCTTTCCCAATGACGGGACTGCCTCATTGGACAAAGCATAATAAACATATTGAGTGAAAACAAAACAGAGTCGACCTGGTTGGCGAGTTGGTATAGCGCTGGCCTTCTATACCCAAGGTTGCGGGTTCGATCCCGGGCCAGGTCGATGGCATTTAAGTGTGCTTAAATGCGACAGGCTCATGTCAGTAGATTTACTGGCATGTAAAAGAACTCCTGCGGGACAAAATTCCGGCACATCCGGCGACGGTGATATAACCTCTGCAGTTGCGAGCGTCGTTAAATAAAACATAACATTTTTAACAAAAACAGACCACAAAAGAGAAATGAGGGGAACGAACAAAAGGGAAAATTAAGTACAGGAAAGTTAATAGCATGCATATAACAGGCCTAAACATGGTAAACAAGCAGATTAGACATTCGAGGAAAAGTATCTCTTTTTAGGAAACAAAGTACAGATGGTATTTTAAAATGGCAAGTGATCCTCTGATAGCAGTAAGGGAAACATCACGAATGAAGTCGTTGTTCAACTGGAACTTCTTGCAGAAACTGGCAAAGAGGCGAGGTATTGTGCCCCTAGCGCCAACCATTAGCCCAACTACTTCAATGGAGGTGAGGTGATATTTCTCCAAATAGAATTGGACTGTGGGCTCAAAAATTCTGCATTTTTCTGCGTGGACTTCAGCGGGCTGTTGTTCCTGTGTCTCGAACCTGACTGTCGGGTCGATAATGTAGGCGGATGTAGAGCCTGGTGGAATGGCAAGCATGTCAATTCGCCGACAGGATCCCTCTTGAGAGATGCCATGGACTTCTTCGTGCACATTGAGACCTTTCTTCCTCAAGGCTTCGACAATCATGGACCTGATTCTGTGATGCCTAGAGTTCCGCAGTGTCTCGCTGAAAGGACAGGCACCCAAAACGTGGCCAAGAGTTTCAATCTCACTGACGCAACGACGACAGTGGTTTCCGTCTCGGGACCTTCCTGGTATAGCACGCAGCGGACGAACATTAGCTGTCATTTTAAGAGCTTGTCTCCATTCACTGCTAGTGAGGCGATCAGGTTGTCGGATCCATTTATTGGCGGGAGTGAACTCCTTATAGAGGATGACGCCTTTCCCTTTCTGATTTAAAGAGCACCAAGATTGAAATGCTCGCTCCCTGAGCTCTTGTCTCAATTTTTTCACTTGAAGTGAATCAGAAGAGATGTTTTGAAGTCCAAGTTTATTTAAACAAACCCCAATTTCATTAGAAAAGTTGCGACAGTCCCGCAATCTAATGGTTCTCAAACATATTAGCACTACGGACAACCATCTGTAGATCAGTATTTTACCGGACCTCTTCAAAGTCTTCAATGGAATGATGGATAAGTCAGAATTTGGACTTATTAAGTGACTCTGTTATATTTTGGCACTTCATGGGCTGTAGCGCCACGGATTATTATTTAAGGGAACGAACAGGTGAAATTACTAAATCTTGCAGTTTTCATTTTTTTTCTCAAAGACCAAGGACACTAGAATACAATTATATGACACGTTTTCTTATTAAGATAAAATAAATGGCAGGAATTTTTTTCAACGTGATTTTCTTTAATTTTCGACGTGTGGAACCATTTATATATACATTAATTAAATTAATATATAAATGGTTGCACACGTCGAAAATTAAAGAAAATCACGTTGAAAAAAATTCCTGCCTTTTATTTCATCTTAATAAGGAAACGTGTCACATAATTTTATTCTGGTGTCCTTGGTCTTTGAGAAAAAAATGAAAACTGTAAGATTTAGTAATTTCACCTGTTCGTTCCCTTAAATAACATAAGTCTCCTAAAAAAAAGTACATAGCCATAACTTATACTGTATATTGCCTCAAAGGTTTTGGAGGAAAGATTGTTTATGCTAGAAATCACAATTTTACCTGCTTTTATAGTTTACTGTATAAAATATATAGGCCTTTCTTTTTTTAGATCTTGAAGAATAACCTGAAAGAAGTAAACGGAAATTTATTTTTCAGGGAATTTCAAATAGATTGGCCATTTTTTGTAACATTGACATGTGTAATTTCTCTTCTCATGCTTTTCATTTGCGGACGAACTTAAGAAATATATGTTAAAACGTATTTTTGCTGTACATTGATTCAACAATAGAAATGATTTCTTCCACACATCTGAAAGGCATTTTCAAGCAAATTACATATCTTATTTTCTTCATACATAATTTAAATTCTAACGTGAGAACAATACATCTCAAACACTCGTTAGGAATTTTAATTTTGTTATTTTTTTCATTTTGTAGGAAATTACGTTTAAAAATAAGATATATTTGGCATAATAATGAATTGTGATTTTGAGACTGATATCTCATTGTGTACTTTCATTCACAGCATATGCAACTAGTGATTCCTACCAGAACAGAGGATATGCATCAAACGGCAGGACAATTAGAAGAGGAAGGACTAGATCAGAAAGTTCAGGTGATGATATTCAAGTTATTTCAAATTAAATATCTTGCAATACGCGTTAGAGGATACTATTAAGCAACTATAAAGAGAATAAAGGCCATTAAATTTCATAGGTTCAAAATTCTCTATAACACATAAAGTGATACATTCCTATTTGATGATTTTGAAAACATTAGTAAAAATTGTTCCAAATGCAAATATCTATATATAATTTGAATTGGTAATGGAAATTACGGGACAACGGCTGAACGGATTTTAATAAATGACCAATCATTTTGAAGCTGGGAAACCTAAGTTTTTCCAGAAAAATAGTAGTTTTCAGTGAAATGTCAGTTTTCCTACATAATTTTCCTGGTTTCCAAAATCAATTTTTCGTCAGTTTTGAGAACTAATTACATTTCAAAATAAAACAAAACACACACTACAATAAACAATAGGCTATTACCTGCAGGATTGCTGACATATTTAGAGCTCAAATTCAATTGGTTATTAAAAGCTTCAAGACTTATTAAAAATTATTTACAGGTCTGATTCTGCGGTGTGTAATTTTCTGAGTACAGCTGTGTATTGGATATTAAAATCTACAAAACTTGAGGTGGTTTGATGACATTATTACCTTTAGAAATTAATTATTATTATAGTTAATGCCATGATGTCAATATATAAACTACAAAACTTGCGTAAGATAATAATATTGTTATTAAAATCAAATATTTTTATAGTTATTAATCAAATGGGGTTGTGCCTTTTTTCATATATTTAATAGCGGTGTGGTATAGATTCAGTATTGGCTCGAGGGAGCGCAAAAATTACAATTCCTAAGGAAAGACGATATTACTTACCGGTACTGATAAAATAAGAGGCCTAAAAAATTTTGTAGTCTTCCGATCATTTCAGCAAGATCTCTTAGCAGGATAAAATGATTTTACCCTATGCATTTCAAGCTCTACATGCAGCAGCTATACCAAGATGCTATGTCTATTGTTCGAAAGTATAGCAAACCTGACTTCCTTTATCTGTCACCTACAATCCACAATGACCTGAAATAGCTATTGCTTTACTCCCACATAAAAAAACCCAGTGATCGTCCTGACATTTTTACTTTGTTTTCTAATTGAAACTCAAAACATGAAGGTGGATAGGTTCAAGAAAAATATTTGACATACAAAAACCATTCAGAGGGAGTATGTTTCATTATTATGGAAGAAAATAACTTTCAAAATGTCTGGTATTTATCATTGAAAATAAATATGAATCATTTTTATTTGAACGTCTCAAAAACTTAGTTTGCAGCATTTGCTGCACAAGCCACAAATTTCATTTATATCTTTTGTGTAAAAAATATAATATATATTTTTTCTTAATTAACATTATAAACGAAATGGCGAACATCATAGTAGGCTAATAATAATCGTAATTTCAAATCATATTAATAAATTTTGAAAAATACCTTATATGATACGAAAAAATGGAATGCAGGTTCGAATTCAACAAACAAACTAAATAAGTTTACACACATGAAGTTGAAGTTGATTTCGGAAAAAAATAATTAATTTCGCAGACCTGTATAGTAAATAATTCTAAGTATAAGAACTGGCGCGAGTTTTCAGACAAATTGGTTATAAAATTACTTGTTTTATATTTGTTGTTCTGGCATTTTTTTCTCAACACAATGCGTATAGAACTTCAGAATATTGTAAAATTTGGAGTAATTGCTCCATAATCCATGATATTCATCAGTATATATTTATATTTGTATGTTTCAGAGATGTTTTCTTTGGATTCTGTCCCAGGACTCGATACTTTGCTCGGTAAGTTGAAATATTTCTATTCATGAAGGGTAAAGATATAGAAATTAATTTTAAAATTTCGACTAATGTGTATATAGAGGCGATGCAGAACGCCACCTACAGCCCTCTGGTCGATCTCCAGAAAAATAATTAAGCTAGACATAAATCTGCGTTATTTTCATTCCTGCTTCACCATAAGCTTCTTCAAGCGTTATTAAATTCTCTGAAAAAGATTTGTGCAAAAAAATTGATATTTTCGTGTTGGTCTGTCTTCCACATTCTGCAATGCAACGAACGAATATCACATTAACAACTGCCAATTGCCACACAACAATAATGACTATCAATGATCATGAAACTTCTACGGAAGTGACGTCGTGAATGATACCAACACCAGAAACATAAAAATCCATATAACATTATTAATTTCCACGAAAAAAAAAATCCCGGAACTTTTTGAACCGACTAAATAGAAAATGAAATAAAACTACTCTAATTGATTATAGATTTATTAATTTGTCACACAGAATAATATCTGTAATAGTGACAATTAATATTTAAGGAGAAAAATTCGCTCCGGCGCCGGGGATCGATAATATTCTGAATGACAAATTAATAAATCTATAATATTCTCATAGATAGCAGTTCATATGTCTGTACAGATTACTGTGCACTTAACTGCGGAATCCCGGCCAAACAAGTCACTCAGCTGAGTGCGCTCCTAGTATAATGGCAGTTGACATTGGACATATACGTCAACATATATGTCTAACTTGGAGTCAGGCCACAAAGGGAAACATTGAAGGGGAAGAATTCGATCCGGTGCTGTGGATTGAATTCGGCGTAGCTCAGTGGTCAGAGCGCTTGGTACGTAGAACCAAGGACCCGAGTTCGATCCCCGGCGCCGGAGCGAATTTTTCTCCTCAAATATTAATTACTCTGAGTTCTTTTCGCTCATTCTTTCAATTTTCTTTCTTTTTTTATGGATTATTGTAACATTTTGAGATTTTTTAATTTATTGAATGATTAATATATCATAACTTTGAAATATTCTACATAATAAATAAGGGCTTTCTTGAGTTGTCTGTATATCTTTTCTACAATAGGCTTCAACATTTCATTTACATAGCTGCAACATTACATCACGTGGAATATTTTATTTATTGAATAATGTGGAAAAAATTTTCTTTCAGATAATTAGTTTTAAAGTATGGTTTACTATATTTTTGGATTAAGTGGGTTAAAACTTTCCATCTGCATACGCATGTATTTTCTTTTCTTCCTCTGGCAATTTTCCCAGTTTGAAAAGTTCCTACTTGATGTTTTGTTACTGTGCCTTGCTGACCATAATAGCACTGCTGTCCTTATAAGCGTTTGTCTCTCAGCTGAATGGCCTTCCCTCGTAATGCACTTTCACCGATCCCTGACACAATTCCTTTAAGTTTTTAAAATTTTTTGGCAACTCATGTTAAATTCTGGAATATCAGAGGTCTCTGCAAACACAAGACTTTTTTTTTATTGATAAGAACATCTCCTTCGAACAGTTGTTCATGAAAACAGAATCATAGGATCATAATACAATTGTTAAACATTAAATCCACAATTTACAAATATTTTGTATTACATTCTCTGTCTCCTACAGGTTCCATCGGGTGAACTGGAACAATTTCAGTTAAATTTCAAAAGGGAGTATTGCCGATTCTTCCCAACAGAATGGCCTACTAGAATTTTGTGGACGTACCAGAGGACAACACTTCAAATCATGGCCACACCTATTCATTTGCATGATGAGAATAAAAAATGAACCTAGAAATTAAATATATTATGTACACTAGACTAAATGAAGTATTTATGTAAAATAAAAGATGTTGAATAATAGACCACGAAGAAGTAAGGTTTTAATTAATTCAACTGTAACAGAACGAATTTCAAGTTATCATTGAAACTTGAGTAAACATCTTCGGAATTTAGGTGGTAACAGCCTGTGTATGTTGACACCGAATTAAAAAATAACTTTGGAAAACCGGGAAGATGATGGTCTACTGAACTACTACAGACCAAGTCACTTAAATCATAAGATAGTGATTTGATAATCATGATTCTAAAGACGATGATTGTGATGATAATGACGATGATAATTCACTTGCACAACAATCTAGAGTAACATACAAGATGATAAAATTTAATACTGAGTTAAAAGAGAATTCTATAGGTAACTAATTCCAAATCAATCTGCAGTAATTTCTGTTACATTCAATCGAGCCCGATAAATAGGCCTATGTTATTAAAATTGTCCCGCGCCGTGGCGTCGCGGTCTAAGGCATCCTGCCTAAGACTCGCGTTGCGGAATGCGCGCTGGTTCGAGTCCTCATGGGGGAAGAAATTTTCTGATGAAATTTCGGCCAGTGTATGGGACCGGTGCCCACCCAGCATCGTGATGCACTTGGGAAGCTACGATAGGTAGCGAAATCCGGTTACGCAAACCAGCTATAACGGCTGGGGGGCTCATCGTGCTAACCACACGATACCTCCATTCTGGTTGGATGATCGTCCACCTCTGCTTCGGCATGTGGGCGTGAGGCCAACAGCCGGCTGGTAGGTCTTGGCCCTTCATGGGCTGTAGCGCCACGGATTATTATTATTATTATTAAAATACATTTATGTAAAACTTCCCTCTAACGAGAGAGTGGATATGTCTTATACAGAGTTGGCCACTGCGTGGGGATAGATTTCATTAAGCTGAGGAATGTGAACTCAACAATTGATGAATATGTTTGTTTGTTTGTTTGTTCGTTTATTTATGTATTTATTTAATTACTGATTTATTTATTTATTTTATTTAATGATTTACTTATTTACTTATTTATTTATTTACTTATTTACTTATTTATTTACTTACTTATTTATTTATTCATTCATTCATCCATCCATCCATCCACCCATCCATCCATCCATCCAAGGTGATATGTAACTGCTTAAATTGGTAATAGTTGGGTGAAATAGAAGTACTTATAAGTTAGATTTACTTTTGCTTATCGTAGGCGTTATTATAGAATAGTTTTTATTTATAGTCCTAGGTTTATTGCATCTATTTATTTATAGTCAGAAATAAATTTAGGTTTATTTTATTTTATTTTACTTCTTTTATTTTGTTGCTGTAATTATTGTATAATTGTAATGATATTATTGTATATTATATATCACTGCCACCGGATGTATACCCAATTGTAGTGTTAATACATACATACATACATACATACATACATACATACATACATACATACATACATACATACATACATACATACATACATACATACATACATACATACATACATACATACACTGGTGGCCATAATTCTGGAAACTTTTTGTTTCTGTACTGAATTATTATAACATTTGTATTAATTCACAGATTTATACAATAGAAAATGTTATTCGTGACTGACCCGTTACCGATGGGGTTATAATAAAGGTATTATATTAAATCCTGACTATTTTAACAATAAATTATCATTACTAAGCGGGAAATTATGTTCTTGTCGTTTAAGATCTAAATATTAATTTCAGATTTCATTATAATTTCCCATTATTTACTGTTATAAAATCTAATCCATTGTTGAGTTTATGATTATTGTTGATCAGTAGAAGTATTGTTGAGCACTGGTAGCATAAAATATGGACATTATTAATTTGTTTCTATCATTAGTCTGACTTAAGATTTCGTTAGGTGAACACCTGATTGCTTTACAACAAACTTTATTGATCATTTTATCACAGTGGCTCCACGAAAGGACTGAACGCCTTCTAGGGCAGCCATACTTCGAGAAGAAGGCTACACAATCAAGGAAATTGCAAGAAAACTTGGTAATGGTGCTACATTGCCTGGCGTCCAGAAGATATGTGAGAGGTAAAAATCCATAGAATCTTGTAAAACAACACTTAGGACTGGTAGAAAACCTAAAGTAAGTCCAAGAGAAGTGAAGCAGATTTGTCGATTAGCATTGAAAGATCGAAGGGAAACTTATAATGAAAATCTGAAATTAATATTTAGATCTTAAAGGACAAGAACATAATTTCCTACATAGTAATGATTATTTATTGTTAAAATATTCAGGATTTAATATAATAACTTCGTTATAACCCCATAATTAACGAATCAGTCAAGAGAAACATTTTCAATTGTATAAATATGTGAATCAATGCAGATGTTATAATAATTCAGTACAAAAACAAAAAGTTTCCAGAATTATGGCCACCAGTTTACATACATACATACATACATATACATACAATATATCTCAAGAGTTCATCAAAGATTTTACATATAGAGATGACAAAATTTTTTACGAGTTATCGTGAAGACAAATAAAACTTGTTCTGACAGAAATTAAAGAGACAGCAATGGAAGCCGAAATCTTTGAAAAGACTTCGTCATACGTAACTCGAAACGAACATATTGCTGAGGTTAAAGAACTCAACTCGTCATGAATACTATATTATCTCTAGGCAGCCTTAATATTAAGATAAAAACAACATCGAAAAAGGAGCCCCGTGATCATAAACACCGGAAGAAATAAACACCTGAGCACATTCCAAACTCTAGGCAAACGCTCAAAAGAATGGCAGGAAATATTATTTTCTCTTTATTGCAGTAAACACCCTTAATTGGAGATAAGTACATTCTTTCCTACACGAAGACCAAATCACCGTCCTTTACAATCAAACGTTTATTGAGTACATTCTCTCTGACATAACAGAGTACGTCTTGGTGAAAGAGATACAATTATAAGCACATACACATATCATATTTATTATGTGATTACGTATATGCATAGGTCTACTAATGATATTACTGTATGTGAAAAGACTCGGAAGATGCTATGAATAAAGAACAGCGTCTAGCTACATATCACACAAGTTGGGAAGCTATCACTATATGCTGAAGATGAGGACGATGAGAATACGTACTTCCGTATCTCTTGTGCAGCCGTGGTGAGAACGTGACTCGCGAGACATTGTGGCTCGCAGTGATAGCTGTGCATTTCGCTTGCTTCTACCCTCCGCCATCCCCCACACTCTCATTCACTGAAGTCAAACTTCGTTCCATTTGTATTTGTCTCTGACCTGCGAGTGGCATATGTCTCTCTCGAAACCATGGACGAAAGTTCCAAGTAGGATGGGAGGACGCATTTTTTTTTGCTGTCAATATGATGAGAATATTAAATGTATGATTTGTTCACAAGTATTACGAGGAAAACGGTTGTATAACATAAAACGGCATTATACTACATGTTACTGATGAAATATTAAAAGGTTAAGTGTTGTTGTTGTTGTTATCATTATTACTATTATCATCATCATCATCATCATCATCATCATCATCATCTCTGTACGTCGACCCTTTTTCAGCAGATGTACGAATAATGCGGTTAGCTCTTCAATTTGAACTCACTGATTTACTATGTAATGTCAATTGAAAGCTAGATGTAAGGACTTGACAGATGTTGAACTTTCAAATCTTTACTAAAAAATAAATATCCGAAGCTTCGTTCTTTCGCTTGCTTTGTTGAAGCCATGTTCGCTACAACTTACGTTTGTGAAAAATTATTTTCAACAATTAAAATAGCAAAAACCTAATTTAGATCACGACTGACAGACAAATACTTTCGTGATCAACTACGACTGGCAGTAAATGACATAATTTCTGATTTTGAAACTTTGTCGCAGAAACATTCTGAAGACAGTTAATTTTAGTTTATGATATTGTTCATTTCTTTCTTCGTTACACGTACTAACCATTAGTTTGTAGCCTTGTACTGTATAAAATTATATTTAAGTGCTTGGCGTAAGGAAAATGAAAATCCGTTAATAAGTCAGACAGTTGCTTCACTTCCCCTTTGGGTGGCCGCCTCCCTCCATAGGTGCTATGCACGTTGCAGGTTACACAGTGGCTCGGCGCACGATTACATTTTCGCCACCGCTGCTGTTGTGTATCGTATATGCGGGTACAGTTGGTTGACACAATAAATTGTATACAAATCTGAACGATGCTTCCATTCTATATAAATACTCTATGTACTACTTATTACAATAGATTATTACAAGGAATAAGAAGCTGGAACGAATAAAAAAATCCAAGACAATTATACAGGGTGTAAGCGATAAAAAACTGCCAAATAATCCTGATGATAGAGCATAAATTACTGAACAAAAAAGAATTAATACATTTCTTCTCTAACTTTTGTAGTTTCCTTAGTAAAAAAAATGTTATCTGTGGGTAACCTTTTTGGAAATCATAGTAGACCGTCAGTAGCTGCGGTGATATCCTTGTTTACAAATAAGGGTACTCTGTTGCCTCTCTAATGTGCTGGTGTTAGCGTGTTTTGGACGGAAGGTCGTTGGCAATGACGTTCACATTTACTCGAACAGTAATTATTTGACTATTATCAATTCTGAAAACATGGTATTTTAGGAGTTAAAAGCAAATTTATATCGAAGGAAAAACAAAATTTAACTACAAATCATGTTTAGTAGACCGAGATGTACAGACTGCATAATTTTGGCAGTTCATATAGTTTACACCCTGTATACCTAACAAATCCAAAACTTGAAATTAACTGTAAAATAATCAGGAAATCTTGTATGTCTGTCTTTCCGGAATAGACTTTTTTTAATGTAACTTATTGGAGAGTGAAATGTGTCTCTTTTATAGTCCGCTGGTATCTAATGGAACGGAAGATCGAGAATCGCTCCAAGAAATCAGAAATATTAGATTTAGGGAACAGAATTCAAGTTAAATGTAGCTAGGAAATGGATTGGAATGGTACACAAGTCTCTGTCTGAGAGTTCTATTCCTCGGTTACGTTCCACTTTTGAGCAGTACGTTTGGTTCAACATAAGCTAGAGCAATTTTGTAAGATGAACACCACGTGCTAAGATAAAAGACTATAACTCAGTGTGTGTTTTCCCATTGTCTTCGTACGGTTTAAAACCAGATATTAATAAAGAGATTGAGAGGAAAAGGTGTCAGAAGAATTTGGGATCTTCCTCGTGTTACAAATTGGTCGTTGTTTAGTCAACTGTCCGAAGACAAGTTTGAACCTCATAAGTGACACCAATAAGGCATCACTGATGAGGCAACTAATCCAGGAGATAATGTAGAAGAGTGGCCAGTCCTTTTCCCGCACAAATTGGTTACAGGTTCGTATAATATTAACATGTACGTCATGACTTCCGGGTTGCTGAGAATATAATATTATACTTTCAAAGTAAGCTATGATCAATGGTTCAATATTGCATTTTCTAATTGATATACCGCCAGCTATAACGGCTGGGGGGGGGTCATCGTGCTAACCACACTGCATGTGGACGTGAGGCCAGCAGCGGGCTGGTCGGTCTAGGCCAGTGACCGACATGTTCCGTGCTCTGTGACGTCATACCACGGAGCCGCCACGCTCTTTGCTCGGCAATCTCTGCATACTGAGCACAGCGAGGAGAGAAGGTTCAACTGAACAGTGGTGGTACGGCGTCTATGCACTGACAGAGCGCGATCCATTCGTCTGAGGTAGTATGACAACAGCACAATTACAATACATTTGTACGAAAACAAAACTGTACATCCGTGATAAATCAATGTAACAAAATATTTTGGTTTGTAATCAAATTTAATATACTTATAATAATATGAAATTCATAATACAGGCAGCTGCAGAAGCGTTCGCTTTATGTAAATGAGGCTCCGAAACTGCTATAAATATACAAATATAGAAATAAATAATTTAAGCAGTACTGCAACACTTTGTATACTCGGAAACTTGAAAACAGTTCAAGTGTTTTTAACAGACATTTTCCTGCACAATATACAGATTGAACTATATAGGCCCTAACTTGATGAGTAGTATGCAAAGTATATTTCAACTTTTGAAACACACCATCACTTTGTGTTACTACCGTGCCCAAGTTAAATGCTTTGTCGAGATCAAACTGTGTTATGGAGTATGGAGGAATGACGAAGTGTTTGATTTGTGGCAAGCTGTTTCAGCATGTAAAGAAATTCAATATACAACGCCATTATTCTGTATGCCACACAAATGATTATGACAAATATGGGGGAGAATATCGACAAGTACTAGTGCAGCAATTGAAAGATAAATTGTTAAGTGAAGCTGGGGAACACACTGTCAGTGAATCAATGGTAAGCTTAAGGCTTAAGATATAGGATTTCACTAGCCATTGCAAAGAACATGCTTTCTTTTAATGACGGGGAATTTGCCAAGAATGTTGCCATCATGACCGCAAAGTAGTTATTCCCTAGCAAAATACAGGAATGTGATTCCATCAATTTATCTCCAAGAACTGTCGTATCATTGCTGCACTGACGCCACTGCGCTGGTGCGTGATAACAGTAATACGACTCAACTGCTCGCTCTTCCAAGCTCTTGAGGCCTGACTGGCTCTTACGTCATAACTGCAGCATCTGCCGGCCACTGGTCTAGGCCCTTCACGGGCTGTAGCACCACGGATTATTATTAACTGATATACCAATGTTATAAATACAGAGCGTATTTTGGGTGTATAAATCGCAAGGTTAACTGCAACATCGACTATAGGTATAACCATGGACTGCACGTAAGGTAGTGAAGTGTACTATCTTCAAACAGCCTGAACCACACTTTAACATACTAAACCACTTATTGTTTGCATCTCACATTACTATATTTCTTTACAATTTAAATTTGTATTCTATAATTTTATTTTGAAATTTATATTTTTTTATAAATTGTCATATTTCATTCACATACGATACTATTCTACCCTATGTTAATATTATATATTGTGAATTTCTTTTAACTCACAACAATAGGATTTTATTCTTCCAACAATAATTCCTTCCTACAATTCACTTTAAACGCTCTCGTCAACAATAGATTTTTCACTCAACACAGGATTCGTTATAGCACTCCACTGACGGCAATGACAATTTACTTGGACTATTACGAACAACAATGAACTGTTAATCTTAACTAATATTTACAAAGCACTATTTACAAATCAGAACTACCAGTTCTCAGTTCACAGTTCTTCTATCTCAGTCACTCGAGTTCACAGTATCTCGAACCACAGACCTTCAGAGACAGTTCACTGTACTCGAACTCAGGTCCCTCCAACTGCGGTCCACTGCACTCGAACTCAGGTCCCTCCAATTGCCGTCCACTGCACTCGAACTCAGGCCTTCGGATGCTGACGCAGTTGCGGACGCACACTCGAGTCGAACTCCGGTACACAAGACTGGCTTGCTTGCTCTGGCTTACTCACTGACTGAATAACTGAAAACTCTGCTCGAGTTCGCCGGCGTTTCTTCTTTTATAGCAAAATCATAGTTGCGAGAAATTTCTACAGGCGTGTAGAGAATTATCTGGATATCTCCACTTCGACGCACTTCTGGAATAGTCGGGAAGGTCCGTTCCCCATTCACTGCGTTAAGTAGCAGCTGCGCGCGCAGCCTCCCCCCGCGTGTAGGCCCCTTTCCCCACTACTCTCCGCCGCGAGCCGTCCCTCCGTGCTCCGCGCGATCTGCTTTCTTGCGGGACGCTGGTCGTGAGTTCGAATCTCACGTCGCTGTCACAATATATATATATATATATATATATATATATTCATTGCCGCTGTTATTTTAATTTTTATTTCCTATTTTATTTTATTTCATTTTTATATTCCTCTTATATTAATATAGGCCTATTATATTATATAACTAGCCGTACCCGTGTGCTCCGCTGCACCCGTTAGAAATAAATATAAAGTAATTACATAATTAAAATAGGACATTTGATCCAGGGAACATTCGTGTCTGATAGAAGGATAAATCGTTAAATATGTTACTTAATTTAAATTGTATTTAAAATATTAAAATGCGATCATTTTGATCCAGAGACCACTCATTTGGTGCAATGACAATTCCTTTAACATGTTTCTTAATTTTTATTACCAATTATTTTTGGAAAAGCGAAAATTAACAGAAAAATTTTGGCTATAGATATATTATTATGTTTATATTATATTATATTATGAAAAAGTGTGTTGATAACGGATGTACTCGAATTAGAAAGTTTTTAATTTGTTGTGGGACCTCTTGAATCTTAGGAGGAACAACTTTTACAACAGCGCAATATAATCTGCTTTGCTCATTACCAAATTTTTTGCATTGCATTTATTGCATATGTATTTTATGTATTTTAACACGATTCAATTGAGCATAGTTAAAATTTGAATTATAAAATAATGGATTGCTAAGCTTACGTACTATTAGTGCATACTAAATCGATACACTCTCGTTGTTCGTTAATTCTTAGAGATAAAAATGAATATGTTCATAAACATTATTATAAGAAATGCAGGAAATGAATATGCAGAATAACCTATATAGTTTTCTGTGCATAAGAAGCTATTTTAATCTTACCTGTCCTCAATTCACTCACAAGTTACTGTAATAACATTATATAGCATTATGTCCATCCAGAGAAACTACACTTTCCAATGATGAAAATATAATTAATTATACAAATCGGTTAATTTAGCTTCCGATATTACTTCATACAAACACAGAAACATTGTCTGTAGGCTATGTTTCATAGCTTTCGATTGTTGTGTCCAAGGCCCCTTATAGACGAAGTCATTTGTTTTTTATTTCAATACACCGCCTTAGATGGCAGTTATTTTAATTTTAAAACTCATTCATCTCATTAAATATCAGTCCTATCAAAATTTTTCAAAGAATAAAACTTATCAGAAATCATTTTTAAAGAAACGTTTGTTATGTAACATATTTCATAAAAATCAATAATAAGTGAGATATTTCGATTTATTTAATTCAGGCCCTCTTATAACCCCCTTTTAAATAACGTATTTTGAATGCCATATAGCCCATAATCTAAGTTACAACGAACTTAATTTATATTTCAATTTTCATCGAAATCGGTTCAGCCATTATCGCGTGAAAAGGTAACAAACATACAGACAGACAGACAGACAGACATACAAACAAAACTTTCAAAAAAGCGACTTTCGGTTTCAGGGTGGTTAATTATATATGTTAGGACCAATTATTTTTGGAAAATCGAAAATTACGAGAAAAAGTTTGGCTACAGATTTATTATTAGTATAGATTTCACTGTAGCTGTAGTTTTAATTTTCTTTCCTATTTTATTTTACTTTGTATATTATCTTATAAGCCTATTAATTATATATCTGAACTGCGACCGAACACAAGCGCTGTTCATTCGGTCCTCAAATTTTGTTAATATTACTGTATCTCCTTTTTTATATTGATTGTATTATTTTATTTCTATTTATATAGTTGTAATTATATTCTGTATTCTGTATATTTAAATTTAAATAATTAATAAATCACGTATGATATTATTGTTCAATAACTAAAACTGGGATGTCATCACACTCCTCATAGGGATACGAAGGTTAAAAGGTGTATCAATTTGAACAACTATCACAGTTACCTGGTGTTATAGGTGCTCTTGATTGTACATATATTGCAATAAAATTCTGTGTTAAGCACCTAAATAGGAGTGAAATACGTAGGAACAGGAAGGAATTTTTCTCCAAAAATGTTCAGATTGTTTGTTTTTATGAAATCCATAGACACTTGTGACAGACAAAATCGCAGTTGGGGTTTATCGCGGGATTATCTCACTTCCCCATATATTAGGCATCTACATCATTCCGACAATATTTCTCATTCGTCATCATTCCAAAGCATTATTCCCCGAACGCCGGTTGGCGACGGACGGAAGGAGCTGGCCTAGGGAAGAGTGTGTGCGCCTGCTTGTAACCAGGCTACGTAGCGAACAGAGTGGGTCTGGGAATGCGCCAAGTTTCAGGATTAGGGCAATAGATCTTCATTTGTCGTAGTGCTGGGTCGTAGTCCCCATTCCATTCCCTTGCACACACAAGTTGGCGTCTACACACTATTGCCAGTATCTCCCTACAATCTCGCAAACTTTTCAACAAAAAGTAGGTAAATATCTCCACAATTTATTTAAAAATCCCCAGAAATGTTGCTAAAAATTAATAACAAATATCAGTACATAAAAATTAGAAAAACGTACCTATGCAGACAAAAATATCATTTTTTCGTCGTCATCTCCTTTCGTGTTGTTAACGGCTGTGATGTTGAGGTGGAAAGTGTGGGAACAGCTGATTGTGAATACACTGCACCTGATACAATCATTGACACTACACTTTTTCGCAAACTGTAAGTTTGCCAATTTTCACCTAAGAATTTCAGGGAATTTCTTATGTGTAAAATAGATGTCACTGTTTTCATGTTCATCTTATTACTTAATTTATATTTTACAATGTTAATGGGACACTCAACTTAAAAATTGGAGAAAAAGTGTCATAGAAATGAAAAATTAAATTTCTATACTAATTACGTGACAGAACTAAATCAATATGCAGAATTCTTCCCCTATTCATTGAGAAGTCACAGTCAAATGCACAAAGCCAAAAAATAAAAAATGATAATTAAAAGTGATATTTCAATTAATGATTGATTAAAAATTGAATTATTATTTTTTTTTTTAAGTATTGGATCTAATGAGCTGAGATTTTGCATGTTACTTTCCATGTGTAGCCTATATTAAACTTTTTCTCCAAATTTTAAAATGATTGGTCAAATAGGAAAAAAGTTCCAAAATATAGCTGAGTGTCCCCTTAAGCTGGCTAAAGAGTTTTTCCACTCCTGCGTTTGAATGTGAAAGTGAAAGGACCTTCATTGCAAAATTTGCGATATGCTTTTGTATTATCTGAATCTACGGCACGTAGGCATCTATATTCCTGCCACTACTCTTTAAAGTAGTGTTGTTAGTATGTAGGCTTTCCCATGATGAAATGTTTTAGTACACTTGCACTAACGATTTTTAAATATATATTGAAACCAGAAAAAACTACAAAACTACAGTCTCATTGCTAAAAATTTGCTTCACTACAACGAACATCGGCACAAAATTTCAAAACACAACTGAGGACAGTTTTTGCAAAACTTGCTAACTGAAAAATTTGCAAAATTGAGATTTTGAAGGATTCGTTAACATAAGGCAAGCCTCTACATGATGTTCAAAGCGTTTTAGTAAAATTGGGTTATTTCTCTGCATTATAGTATGTCAAAGTGTGATAGTTTTTTTCAAAACTTGCTTTCTGCTATAAGTTAGACATACAGCAAAATTTGCTTACTATAATGTTTTGTCTCTCCTGTAAAATTTAGTTTTTTCAGTTAGCAAGTTTTGCAAAAACGGTCCTCAACTGTAACGGGTCGATTCAGAGTGCGAGAAATAACCAAGTTACATCAACTGCAGCTCGAAAAAATCGGTAGAAAAGTCGCTAATCATATTTTACCAAATTTGTCGCGGAAACTTGTTCAAAATTCCCTAGATTTAGAGACATGTCGCTAAATATGGCAACACTGCATCTACAGCCGGGAAATAATAATTATAAACATTCTTGGTAGGGCTAACAATAATTAGTTTATCCAATATACTCGTATGTGACTGACGATTTCAACGTGGACACCACCAGCAACAATGATCTCGATGAATACCTCAGCCAACATTTCAAATTTAGCTACGTTCAACTGCAACGTCTACTCTAGATTTTATCTATGAAAAAACATCTCAATATAGTTAGTATGTGTCTTGCATCATACGTTTCATATTGCAGACATCTACTGAGAAAATAAGTCGAATTTGTAACTCCGTGTTGAAATAAATGCAGTCATTGAATTTAACCGTTGTTTCATATCTCAACCTCTAATCAGAAGGCGTATTATACCGCAGAGTTTTATGAAGTGAGAAGGAATGTATTCGTTCGTGCACAACAAAAAAATATATAATATTTTACACACGTAATTTTATTTCATTTCACATCCTGGCTGCTAGGTATTACCATATACAGAAACAAAGAAGTTCATTATAACATTGTACAGATAAAGTAAGATAATAGAAAATATAAATAAGCGAAGTACAACTTTGACTGTAACATGAGTATTATGTAAGTAAATAGGAATACATGTGTAAATATATTTTGTATTCTTGCGTCCTCAGTAGTAGCAATATGGAAAAAGTTTACAATTTCTTAGAAATTTACTTCCATCCATATCCAAGTCCAAGTCCATGACCTAGGCCATATCCAAGCCCGTATCCGCCGAAGCCCAGTCCATATCCGCCGTAGCCGAGTCCATATCCGCCGTACCCGAGACCGTATCCGCCGTAGCCGTATCCAATAGCTGGGTATCCGACAGAAACTGATTTCACCTTAGTCACTCCGACTCCAGGGTATCCGTGTCCAAAACCTCCGTAGCCGAGTCCATATCCTCCGTAACCTAGTCCAAGTCCGTAACCCCCATAACCAAGTCCTAGTCCGTAACCTCCATAGCCTAGACCAAGTCCATAACCATGACCCAGTCCATAACCGAGTCCATATCCAAGACCAAGTCCATAACCTTTAAGTCCTAGACCAAGTCCATAACCGAGTCCATATCCTCCATATCCGAGACCAAGTCCATAACCAAGCCCGTAGCCTTTAAGTCCTAGACCAAGTCCATAACCTCCATATCCCAGGCCAAAGCCTTTATATCCTAGTCCAAATCCTCCATATCCTAGTCCAAGTCCTCCATACCCCAGTCCAAGTCCTCCGTACCCTAGTCCAAATCCTCCATATCCTAGTCCAAGTCCTCCATACCCTAGTCCAAGTCCTCCGTATCCTAGTCCAAATCCTCCATATCCAAGTCCATGGCCTAGTCCATGTCCCCATCCATATCCTTTAAGTCCTAAACCAAGTCCATATCCTCCAAGTCCATATCCACCGAGGAATGGTCCAAATCCTGAAAAAATATAGGTATCTATAATACAATTTGAAAATATTAAGCTTAATATTTAGGAGATATTTGCATCCAAATGCAAGTCACTATTTTGTTCAGTGGCAGTATCCTTAATTTTTCGTTATTCGCTCCGTATCTATACGTGTGACTCATAGATGTCGCTAATGCTTAGAAGCGTAGAGCGCCTAGTTCGTCAGGGACTATCTAGAGTGCACCTAGAATTTTAACTGTCATAAATTTATATTCCAATGTCTAATGAAAATTAAGAGAAACCTTAATTCTTAATACTTATCGCCCTAAAACGGAAGTTCATCACTATAATACAAGATACTATTATTGATATTTAGTCGTTAGATTAAGTAAGTCCAAAAAATGGTTCAGTTCTATTGCTATAACAATGTTTAACAAGTTACCACATAAGGCACATGATGCAAGTTATATACAATTTAAATCTGTTTTGTATAACTGGTTAATCAACCATCCATTCTATAGTATTAGCGAATTTCTTGACTCCGCTGTAAATATATTCTAAATTTATAGGCTGCATTGCTCTTCATTATTACGATTATTATTAGTATTGGTTATTGTTATTACTATTACTATTATTACAATTTCAACTGATTCGATTAAATTGGAAAATATTCAAAGAAAAATTATTTCCTTATGTGCTCTTCGATTTAATACCCAATTCCTCTGACTTTAACTATGAGATTACCTGTAAATATTTTATTCTAGACGTCAAAATCTTGATTATTAAGTTTATTGCAAAGTTATCAAGGGTGATATTGATTGTGAATCTATCATAAACAATATCAGCCTTCGTATTCCTACGAGAGGTTTAAGATTTCAAAAAAAAAAATTTATAACAGAAATTCAAAATCACTTTCTCCGGTCTGTAGATGCATAAAATATGCCAATTTGCATGGGCACAATTTAGATCCTTTTAAGGTATAGTTTCGCTTTGATTATTAGTATTTACTGTTCTTGTTATCTATTTTATTTATGTATGTTTTTGTTTATTTAAGATATTATTTATTTGTCTTTGCACCTTTGTATCTTCTGTTTGTGTATTGTGCTGAACTATAATTGGCCTCTGGCTGTTGTTCAGCACACAAATATTAATAATAAAATAAAAAAATAAATTATTATTATTATTATTTATATTATTATTATTATTATTATTATTATTTACCAGTATTGTATTTCATTTGTATTGTTCTATTCATCTGTTTTTATATTTTATGTCTATTGCTGTTGATCATGACATTCATAAACGATTGATTGATTGATTATCATAGGCGGCGTGTCTATATTATACTAATAATTAATTATAATGAAATGATAGAGAATTGTTGGAATATTATAGAGGAGCCAGCATCTCTATGTTACCTGGACCACGGGCCTACCCAACACAAGTTATTAGTCGTGGGTAAGTCAATCGTAATTTGAGTCATGACCATGTCTTATATTTCCAGTGTACATGCACTGAGAGGACATTTATCCTCATCCTATTTTAATTTAATCTCTTCACGTAAAAATAATTACAAAGTATTTAAATGATTCCTCACATGAAAATTAATATTAATCATCGTAATTAATTTCCAAAATTAAGATTCCTCTAACCAATTAGTTACACACTGTTATAGAAGCCACGGTATTCGAAATTAGCAGAGGTCCCTCTTTACGAGACAGGCAAAGTCACCAAAGGATAATCATTTTTGAAAAGGTATATTTTACGACAAATTATCAATTGCGATAATCTTAGCGTCTGAGTGAGATAAAGGTGATAATGCCAGCGAAAGAAATCCGGGGTCCAGCGCCGAAAGTAACTCAGAATTTGCTCTTAATTGGTTGAAGGAAAACTCCGGGATAAACTCAACCTGGTAACTTGTCCTAACAAGGTTTTGAATTCGGGCCCGCCCCTTTAACGTTCAGACATGGTAACCGTTACTCCACAACGGGTGGACTTCTCCATATTAAAGTTGACAGATTATCTTTAAAATATACAATAATCATAAAACCAGATATTTAAAAATAACACCGTATTCGACATTGACAAATCTGTTGTGAATCGCATTCGAGTGTTCTAGATTTTCAACCAGAAACACTACCAACTTTTTGAAGTTTCATTGCTTTCACAATTAAATACAACGAGTTAACAGATTTACTTGATAATATAATAATTTAATGCAACACATTAGTCTTGTCACAAAGGCTGAGATATACATTAACGGTCTTACTAATACAAACTCTATATACAGACGTTTAACTGTCTTATACTTATACAATGAGTAGCTCGTTTATAAGCCGTGTGTAAATTCCTTACTAATAATCACTACATACGTCGTGTATAACAGTACAACTGTTACACAGCTACGTCATAGTTTCGTCATTACTTCGTTACGAAAGGTAATAGAATATCTGAGGTTCTCTACTGCATCCGGTAGAGCGCTCTAGTGTGGCGTGTTAAATATCGATAGTACAACTGGCTCTAATCGACTACCACACTACATTTTGGTCAAAGAGTACAAGCTACAGCAATATTATTCTAATAATTCTATGATCTTTGGTTTGTTCTTCTGTGGTTACAAGGTAAACATCATCATAAAATGACAGCCGATACGAACAGCTGTTAGAGGGGCGGCCAGTTTTTCCCTATATACAACGCTTAAACAAGGGGTTTCGTGTATATAACTACTGCGAAGCAATTCCCATTGTATAGTTACAGCCTGTTTATACGTCCATAGCTTATTCACGGTTTATTAGTAACGTTTTCTGTCTCAACTCTGCATAAGTCTAGTATAAAAACTATACACGGTTTATTAGTAAGACTGTAAAAGAGTTACGTTAATTTCGCTGATATTTAGTCGTTAACAGGGATAGAAACAAGGAACGAATATATTTTTTTTAAACAAACATAATTTATGTCTAGATATCTGCACGTGGTGAATAAGGAAATTTTCTAATAGAATGGAGGAAATATGAAACTCTTATAAAAAGACCAACTTAGAGATGTGTAAAAGAATTACTTCCATAATCTTCTAATTTGACTAGATATATCCAAAGTAATGCAAAAGCCTCGTTTTATTTTCAAATTTTTTTATTATTATTTTCTTTGTTTAACAGAGATGCACAATCAGAGTAGGGCAAGGCACCGTATCATATTTGTGGGAGAGTACCAAAATCAAACCGTTAAAATTGAAATGGCTATGAGTTCATCATTTTCCTTATTTCCTATCACATACATTTTACTTGCGGCTTAAAATAATTTAAGGTCTTGAAAAGAAACACCGAATCTACAAGATATTTGAGGTCATTACAGAAATATTTTTTTTTTAATTTTTATTCTATTTTATTGGGTTATTTTACGACGCTGTATCAATATCTAGATTATTTAGCGTCTGAATGAAATGAAGATGATAATGCCGGTGAAATAAGTCCGGGGTCCAGCACCGAAAGTTACCCAGCATTTTCTCGTATTGGGTTGAGGGAAAACCCCGGAAAAATCCTCAACCAGGTAACTTGCCCCGACCGGGATTTGAACCCGGGCCACCGTTACTCCACGAGTGTGGACTACATGAAATATACCAAAACGTTTTGATAGCAACTTTGGACAGGAAGTAATATTTCGGAGTGCAATTAGCTTTATAGAATTATATTAAAACCAAGAATATTAACGTATATGGCAGATATGAAATAATGTTTCATTTTCTTTAAAATGGATCAAGACTTCTCCACCAAATCATATATGCATCGGCCTATATAAATGATCATAAGTATATTATTTTTAAAATTTCCAGTATACCATTTTATGGTCAATTACTCACCACTGGCACTAGCTTGAGATAGTACCTGGAAGAAATAAAAAATAAGAGTATTATTCCTAGGGTGAAATTATGAATAATTAACTTATAAGTTTTACTTTTAATTTACTGTCTAATGTTTGCACTTCTTTTACGGGAATACAATAGAGTTGGGACATTACATAGTCTGCAGAGTGAATCATAAGTAACGTCATTAATTTCAGGGCGTTATTCTTTGAGATATTTCAGACAAATAGTTTAATAGAATTTTGCTCGATTTTGCTTCCTTTTCGGGATAAGAATTTCTATATGAAACATTTCATAGAGTGTTTTGGGAAAGCCATTAAATGTGCAGAGATATATCCGAACAAATGTAACAATGTGAAATTTCTTTGCAGAACGAAAAGTCACATTTTCTCGGATCAAAATTCTGCATTTTTAATTAATTTATTATCATAGACACTACTCCCTTAAAGTGACTGAGCAGATTTGGAATTGAAACAATGATATTCCATAACACGTTATAAAATATTGCACATAAAACAACTTTTCTCACGAAAATCAGGCAAAAACGAAAATAATTGTATTATTTAACCTTTTATGTTTCATATATGCCAAAGAATAACTCCCTGAAATTAATCACATTACTTAAGGTTCATACCGGTTGTTCTTTATGGTTGTGAAACTTCGACCCTCACTCTGAGAGAGAAAAATTGGTTAAGGGTGTTTGAGAATAAGGTGCTTAGGAAAATATTTGGGGCTAAGAGGGATGAAGTTACAGGAGAATGGAGAAAGTACCACAACACAGAACTGCACGCATTGTATTCTTCACCTGACATAATTAGAAACATTAAATCCAGACGTTTGAGATGAGCAGGGCCTGTAGCACGTATGGGCGAATCCAGAAATGCATATAGAGTGTTAGTTGGGAGGCCGGAGGGAAAAAGACCTTTAGGGAGGCCGAGACGTAGACGGGAAGATAATATTAAAATGGATTTGAGAGAGGTGGGATATGATGATAGAGAATGGATTAATCTTACTCAGGATAGGGACCAATGGCGGGCTTATGTGAGGGCGGCAATGAACCTCCGGGTTCCTTAAAAGCCAGTAAGTAAGTATTAACCCTAGCATTATCAAGATATATTTGTGACGTTGATTACCAAGGTTGGGAAAAAATAACCCCCCTATTAAATTTAAATATATTACTTCTAGTTTAAAAAATAATTATGTAATAATTATATTACTTACAGTCACTGAACAATTACCTTCAATTTTAAAGGTTTACAATATGTTCAATTAAATTTTATCACCAAAATGTTTTACGTTACTTTAAAAAATGCACATCGTTTTTCATTTAGTGATTCTGTATCCTTTTTGAGCAAAATGCTCCAGCATACATAATTTTAGTAACGGAATGTTTTTACATGAATTAAATCCACAATTTCCACATCTGACACTGGTTAATTACAGAATTCAAACTTGAAAATGCTTGAAATATCAAGCATGGGTAAAATCTTTCCACCAACAAATATCCTACTTCAATTATTTGTCTCTTAGGCCTATATTACAAACCTAAAACTGAACAAATATGTAGACGAATACTTTATCAAGTTAGAAACAAATAAAGGGAGAGTGGAAACATCAAATTTCATTTTATTGCTGAAAGTTTTTGATAATTAAATGTTTGGGCAAATAATTCCTAACCTGGGTAAAAAAAACTCTTTTTTTATAATTCTAATAATGAGAAATTGAAAAATTACGTACCGGTATTCATAAAGTAATTTTTATACTTTTAATGTACAGTGTTAAAAAATTTTAACGCAGTTCTTATGGATAAAAATTAATTGTTTGTTATTTGTATACGAAAATAAAAATAAGTAATTGATTAACTAGCGGACTTATTCGTGTTAATTATGTAAGTTTGTGCGGCTTACAGCTGTTTCGGTGCTTCATCACACCATCGTCAGAGCCTACTACATCTCGGCGTCATCTCGAGCTTCTCTGCCTGTTGTGTGGGTGCGTTTGATTGTTGAAAAGTGGAGTCAAATAGTGTGTGTGTGCTGAAATTGATGTGTGTGTTGAGAATTTGATCGGGGTGTGTTTTAGTGTGTCTGTATATTTCGTATTGTTCCCACATAACAAGAGGCAGAGAAGTTCGAGATGACGCCGAGATCTAGTAGGCTCTGAGGATGGTGTGATGAAGCACCGAAACAGCTCTAAGCCTCACAGACTTACATAATTAACACGAGTAAGTCCTCTAGTTAATCAATTACTTATATTCAAGTGTTAAAAGTAGTGTACGCAAGATTCAAAATGGATTATCAAAATGAAAACATGTCAAAAACAATGTTTGTTGCGAGAACTCTATAACTAACTGATTAACTGACGAGTTAAATAGTTAATGAAACAAGCTTTTAATATAGATACTTAATTTACTAGAATGTTTCGATTATATGTCTGTGATAGAATTAAATGAAAGACAAATGTTGAAGTTATGGTAGGAGAAATGGAAGTGACTCCAGAGAATATAACAAGCCAAGGAGAACAACGAAAGATCTTCAGAAAATTAAGCAGTATATTGTTCTCTACTGGTACAAATGATGACTTACCGCAACAAGAAGGGCGCAAGCGAGTTGACCGTTCATGATGGAGACAGCTGAGGACTTTTGCTACCACTGACACGAGCGTCGGTCGCAGTGGCTTATATACTTGCAGGTGAACGTGTGTAATCCAATTCAGAAACAGAAGAAAGTACACATATCTGCTTCTTAAGGATAAGCTCGTATGGATAACGTAAAAGTAATAGCTTCTCTATATTACGATGCGTCACACGACTTCTATTTAAAGCTCACGTTGCATGGCAACTAGTTAATTTTAAGTCATTTACCTTAAATTGCCTTTCCACCAGAAGCAATAGCCTTGCTTAAATATTTAGTTAATTTTTATAGATATTTATTGTGCTGCATCACATCATCAAGTGTTTATAAATGATCTTGCCCCCCTATTAAAAGATGTAGGTCATCCCATATTATTTGCAGATGACAGAAATTTACAGCCAATAACTCCAACACATTCCAATCTTCAACAGAGGAAATTCTCTTCGAAATATGTGACTGGTTCTCAGTCAATAAATTGGTATTAAATTGTAACAAAACTAACATAATTCAATTTAAATCCTGTCCAAATTCAACGTCGCAAATTTCTAGCGCAATAATTAACAACAACAACCAAATTTCTTGGCTTAAAAATCGATAATGTGTTGAATTAGAAAACTCATATTAAAGAAATTACCCCCAAACTAAATTCAGCTTGTTTTGCTATTAGATCTATGCAAAAGATAGTAAATATCAATACTTTAAAACAATATACTTTGCATATTTCCACTCGGTAATGAGTTTTGGAATAATATTCTGGGGAAGTTCCACAGATAGTAACAGTATATTTCTATTACAAACGAAGAGTAATTAGAACACTAGTAGGTGCCAAATCTATGGAATCGTATAGGACTATTTTAAGAAAACTAAATAATGCCCATGGCTTTTAAGTATACCTTTTCATTAATAATCTTCCTGGTATGTAATCGTGAAAACTTTGTAACTAATTCTACAGTTCATAGCATAAATACACGTGAAAAAATGACTTTCATACTCCATCGGCAAGTCTATTGTGCTATCGAAGAGGAGTGCGTTATATGGCAGTAAAAATTTTTAATAGCCTCTCTATCGATAAAAAAAATGAAACTCAAAACATAAGATTATTTAGGGCCAAATTAAAGAAGTACCTAATTTTCACGCCTTCTATTCTGTAGGTGAATTCATGACATTCAATAACACTTCATGAAATTGATACTAAAACTTTGTGTTGTACTAGTAGACCATTTTGTAAATCTCGTCTGTATATATTTCATCTAGACTGTGACTATAAATTAAGACTTTATAAAAGTATTAAGTTTTTCGACTTGTTCCATATTCTAGCTGTAAGCAAAGTATGAATACCATGGAATGTTAATAAATGCAATACAATACAATACATAGTCATAATTATCATCATTAGCAACAGAATTACTATCATCACCATCAACTCTAGGAATTCACCTTGGAAGAACGTTCTGTCTTCAGAAAACCTTAAAAGTTTTCTTCCTCATGATCTTTCACCTAAGGTTTTAAATTTGTATAACAATTTGGTTCATTCTCCCTATTTGATTGTCACCACGTTTTTATATTAATTACATATCTATTTATGAGGTGTTATGCAACGATCACCCCTTCTCCATCTGTACATACACATTTTAGACGGCTTATCTGAAGAAACCATAGGCCTATATAAACATTACAGTAAACTTCCCTGCATCGATCTACCCCTCTTACAATCTTGGGAAGAACATACGAATTACGACATTGACAAGTGATTTTATTTATTTAGTAATACAGAGAAATGTCCTCAGTATTAATTCTGTAGTGCTCGGGAACATAGGTTAAGGGTGTTTGAGAATAAGGTGCTTAGGAAAATATTTGGGGCTAAGAGGGATAAAGTTACAGGAGAATGGAGGAAGTTACAGAACGTAGAACTGCACGCATTGTATTCTTCGCATGACATAATTAGGAACATTAAATCCAGACGTTTGAGATGGGCAGGGCATGTGGCACGTATGAGCGAATCCAGAAATGCATATAGAGTGTTAGTTGGGAGGCCGGAGGGGAAAAAACCTTAGGGAGGCCGAGACGTAGATGGGAAGAAAATATTAAAATGGATTTGAGGGAGGTGGGATATGATGATAGAGACTGGATTAATCTTGGTGAGGATAGGGACTAATGGCGGGCTTATGTGGGGGCGGCAATGAACCTCCGGGGTTCCTTAAAAGCGAGTAAGTAAGTAAGTAAGTAAGTGCTCGGGATAAGTGGCACAAGTCAAAAATGATAATTTTACAGGGGAAGGAAAAAAACTATCTTCACACTGGTTTATGTCGATTTGATTTTTTTCTGTATGAATTATTGTAATGGGAGAAATACTTACGTCTCTTTTTCCAAGCGAGCAGATGTTCCGTAAGTTGTTAATAAATTAATAAAAAATGTTTGTGAAAACTGACTTGTGCTACTTTTCCCAAGCACTGCAGAATTTTTGGTAAGTAAAATATACGCAAGTAGTAAATCCACTTCGGAAAACGTATTATGTGTCTTTCTCTTGTTAAATTTTACATTACCTAGTTAACATGTTTCAGCCTGTTATCGGCCATCTTCAGAACTGGTTATTGCTGGCCTTGGTGTCTTTTGCTTGTGTTTCCTGTGGGGGTGTGTTGTGTAGTGTAATGTGGAGTCAAAGAATGTGTGTGTTATGAAGTTGACTTGTGTGTTGAGAATTTCATTTGGATGTGTTTTTGTGTGTATGTATATTTCGTATTGTTCTAGTGTGTTTAGTGTCTAGCTTTTTGGTTGAATATGTAGAATTTCCATATCTGTGTTGATGTCTCTGTAGGTGTGGTTAGCATTTGTGATGTGTTCTGCATAAGTGGAAGCGTTTTGTAGTTTTGTTATCGTTGTGATGTGTTTTTTGTAACATGTATGAAATGATCTGCCTGTCTGTCCTATGTAGAAGTTGTTGCAGGTGTTACATTTGAGTTTGTATACGCCTGTGTGGTTGTATTTGTTTGTTTGTGTTGTTTGTGTGTTGAGATGCTTTTGTAGAGTAATATTTGTTCTGTTTGCGATGTTGTAATTTAATTTCTTTGAATGAGGTTGCAATCTTGTGTGTGTTTTTGTTTTGGTATGTTAGTGTGATGTAATTTTTGTGTTCTTGTGTTTGTGTGTTGTATTCTTATGCTTTTTGTGATTATGTTTTGTCTTCCTTATTATGTCGGGGTTGTATCCGTTTTCTTGTGCTATGTATTTGATTGTGTTTAGCTCTTCGTTGTAATCCTGTTGGTTCATTGGTATGTTGAGTAGTCTGTGTACCATTGTTCGGAATGCAGCTTGTTTGTGTTGTGTTGGGTGGTTGGATGTGTTGTGTATGTGTTGTTGTTGTTGTGGATTTTGAATGTGTTTGTTGGCGACTTTTGTTACTGTGATGTCTAGAAACTTTATGGATTTGTTGTTTTCAATTTCTAATATATAGTGTAGCTCTGGGTGTATTTTGTTTATGTTTTGATACAGATTTTGGATCTATCTTTTGTTTCCTTTGTATAGTATTAGTATGTCATCTACGTATACAATATTCGAAACTTAAACATTAGTCCGCTATATTTTATAAATTCCATGTTAATATTATCTAATCCAGGAGCTTTTGTATTTTTAACACTTCTTAATACCTCTTCTAACTCATCAAAATCTAGGGAATCAATATTTTGTACATTATTTCCTGTTTCTTCACTATTATATTATCTTTCCTCAATTTCGTTGTTTGTTTGAAGTTTTATGTAATAGTTCTTTCAATCTTTTTCTGACATTATGTATAACCTTGCAGTATCCCTGCTTTATTCAAACGTTTTAATGTGTGTTATATTTTTCTAGCAATAAACTTATTATTATTATTATCATTATTATTATTATTATTATTATTATTATTATTATTATTATTATTATTATTATTAGCTATGTGTGTTTATATGGATCTCCTTTAACGTTGGACTCCCAGGCAAAAGTTATGAGCAACATTGGTATTTGCTAATAATGAATAGGAAGAACTAAATAGATTATATTATGTTTTTCAATTTCTGAGATATCTGAGTAAGAAGTATAGAAAAGTGTGATTACATGAATATAATAATGAGCATTTAATGTTTTTTTTTTTAAATAAAATATACTTTTAGGAATTCTTGAACTCCTGTAATAATTGTAGAGAAAAATATCATCCACATATTCTGGAATTAAAAGAAGTCTGTAAAATTACAACATATTACATTCTTTAAGAAGGAACAAATTCTTTAGTTTCAGGGACTTAAACTAAAGTAAGTCCTTTACATTACTATTGGTTATTATAATTTCTTATCACGAATGCAGCGATAACTGACTACAGATATTCGGGAGAAATATGTCACTTACTCACATTATCTCTTTCCTGACAGCCATTTAAAGTCATATATTAGTAACATTCGACGCGCCTTTCTTAGGTATAAGTACGTCTATTTCCTGTTTTCTTGTCTAGTTTGCGAAGCTATAACGATTAAAACCCCAATCCGCCATTCCTCAACCTACTGTATATTTAGGCAGTATATGAATGTCCAAGTCTGAGTCAGAAGACATAATCTGAAATATGTTTGCAGTAATGAGTGCTAAACGAAATAATTGTGTTACACTTAGGAATGTTTATCTACATAATATGTTTTTTTGTTATAAACACTTCTAAACTTTATCTAATTGACATACTAAAAGAATAGATGTAGCTCCACTAGGAATTAAAAATAAGAACAAATTCATAAACTCGATTATACAAAGAAGATATGAAGGGTTCAGAGCCATAGTGGGCCAAGCGCCATTTATTAAAAACGGAGAAAGCAAGGGTTAAAGTTAAGTGAATACCATAGTTTAATGAAGATTGACATATCATTTAGTTTTAATGTGTATACTTTATATTGCTTGCTATATGTTTCCATTGAATTATGGTAATAACTTCATTTTAACCCTTGTTTTCCACGTTTTTAGTAAATGGCGCTTGGCCCACTATGGTTCTGAACCCTTCATATAGTCATTATTTTATTACAAAAGATAACAGAGTAACAACCCACCGCTGTGGAGTAACGGCTAACATGCCTGACCGTGAAATCCGAGTTCAAATCCTGGTTAGGACAAATTACTTGGTTGAGTTTCTTCAGGGGTTTTCCCTCAACCTATTAAGAGAAAATACTGGGTAACTTTCGGCGCTGATCCCTGGACTCATTTCGCGGGACTATCACCTTCATCTCATTCAGACGATAGATAACTACAGCAGCTGATAAAGCGTCGTAAAATAACCAATTACAAATAACATAACTTACATTCTTCATTGCATCCGCCAGTGTACCGCGATAAGTATCGATAGCGTAACTGAGTCTGATCAATTACTACGCTACATTTTGATCAAAGACTACAGCTACAGCAATATAATTATAATTATTCTGTACTCTTAGATTTATTGTTCTGTGGTTACAAGACAACCATCATAAAATGATTAAAATGGCAATCGATACGGTCAGCTGTCAGAGGGGCGGTTTTTTTTCTCTGTATACAACATTTGAACAGGGGGTTTCGTGTGTATAACTTACAGCAATTATAGACTACGAGAAGGCTTTCGACAGAGTAGACCGAGAATTATTATGGGGCATACTATTTAATAGAGGAGTACCTCCACACCTTATCAAAACGATACAAAGTTTATACAGAAATGTCATACAGATTAAAATACAAGATAGCACAAAAAATGACCGAAATAAACCAAGGAGTTCGACAAGGGTGCCCTCTCTCACCCACTCTTTTCAATATATATATATAGATGAAATAAAAAGACTTTGGTTTGAGAAGATTAAACATTTTAATATTGACAATGTAAATTTTACAGCACTTTTATTTGCAGACGATCAAGTAATTGTCAGCCGTAACGAAAATGATCTGCAAATAGCAATTATTAAATTGAATGAAGTTGCCAGTAAATATAATATGATTATCTCCACAGATAAAACAAAAGTAATGGCATTCTTAGGAGCTTATCCAATCAGAACAAAAATTGTACTAAACAATAAAACCATAGAACAAGTGAACACGTTCAAATATCTAGGCTGCAACGTCACTTATAACAAGAGCCGAGAAATAGATGATAAGCTAAATGCTTTTAATTATTTTTGTGGAACAATACGTCGAACTTTAGGTAGGAAAGTTCGGAAAGAAACATTACTAAAGTTTTACAAAGTGATGGCTTTACCAGCTTTACTATATGGATGTGAGAACTAGGTTTTAAGGAAGAAAGACGAGAGAAGAATTGAGGCTGTTGAAATGAAATTTTTGAGGTTTGTGGCTGGCTATACACTACTTGATAAAAAGAGAAGTGAAGACATTAGATCCGAATTAAAAATGCACAATATTATAGATATAATAAGAAGACATCAAAACAATTGGAGGGAGCATATACAGCGCATGCCAGAAACGTCAATTACCAGAACAATATACAGTCACGACCCCCATGGGAGAAGAAACCCAAGAAGACACACAAAAAGATGGCGGGACCAGTTTTGATTTGATTGGAGTGGAACGGATCTTATGGTCCATACCGTAATGTAGATGATGATGATGAACTTACAGCAAAGCAATTCCCAAACATAATTACACACTGTTTACAGATCCATTGCATATGCATGGTTTATTAATAACGTTTTCTGTCCCAACTCTGCATAAGTTTGGATTAAAAATTATACACGAGTTATTAATAAGATAGTTATTGTATTACATCAAAATGAGCAAGTGTATAAATTCAGGGTTTCTCACACGTACAATTTTAAACTAGATATATAGATAAGTGCATTTATTGATGCATAATAAATTATGTAAACTCATGTACACAAGATCCTTCGCTCGAGCCCGTACGGCCATTCGTGCTGTAACTATGCACAGTTTGAATCTTCAAAGAAAACAAAAATAATACTACTAATAATAAAATAGTAAAACAACAGTTATTATTATTTCTACCGCTATCATTAATTATCACCATTACAACTAATCTAACTTCATACCAAACTTCACAAAAATAATAAAAGTAAAATCAATGTAAGATATAAAAAACACAGTGAAACATAGCCTATATATATATATATATATATATATACTGTCTTCAAATGTATTATTGTACCATCTCAACATTACAAATATTAACTTACGCTAGATGGCAGTAGTGTGTTATGATTAGCTGTTTTCTTTTTATCAGTTGTGCCAACTATGGAATCTTCACTGAACTCTGTGGACGGTTACTAGTCAAGAAGGCTTTGTTGATTCGGTTTCATTTTTA